>NC_047131.1:1186935-1486935 GCF_009829125.3 Periophthalmus magnuspinnatus | reverse complement strand
AGTGGAACGCTCTACCAACTGAGCCACTGCCACTACTATTGGTTTTAGTAAAGCAATTGTCTTCTGAATGCCACCAAATGAGTAAATGTACCAGGATTAAGAATGGGACGATATGCAATAAAATCGTTTATCGTGATAAAAAGGATCGACAATAATCATTCATGGGACATTTTATATAATCGTGAGAATCGCCAACAAAGACAATCGCAGTTACTTCATCAGAATGTGCAGAAAAAAGTAGGAGAGTCGGCAGGGGGACAAAGGAGTCTGTTGTCCCGGGGTTTAGGGGCCCAGTAATGTTAAAATTATAATTATTCACATCAGTAAGATTTTAAACTGTCAGCAACTTTAATCATTATCGTGATATAATCGTTAATCGAAATTATTTTAGCCATAATAATCGTGATCGTCCCATGCCTAACAGGATACAGTTACTCAAATACTTATACTCTACAGAGACTTTCACAGGAGAATGAAAAAACACTTTCATTTTGAAGTTTATATAGAGTCTACACTTAACTCCGCCTCCCCCCTCCCCGGCGTCTCCCTGCTCGCCGTTCCCGCCCCCCAGAGACCCGGTGTATTCAGATAACCCTTTATGAATCCAAACTTGTCGTACATGTCCAGTTACAAAGCCGCTGCCTGACTCCTGACCACGCGCTTTTATCGGCCCGTTCCTCTTGTTCGCGTTACCGTGACGATGTTCTAACCGTTCCATTGGCCCGTCTGCAGCTCTGACCCGAGCTGATGGATGTCTGGTCCGCTGTGTGTAGACTTAATCCATTCTCCGCCTCTCCCCGGGCCGTCCCGCTCCTATCGCGCTCTGCCGCTCCGACCCACCGCCCTTTGTGATGACTCTGATTAGTCTTTTGTGTTCCCAGGTAGAATTAAGATGAAATTCGGGGGCAGTCATTGTGTTGCTATCTTCAGAGCTCGCGGAAATATGGCGCTCGCCGAAGGGTTGAGCTAAAAAACCCGCGAGGCCCAGACTGACCGGCTCTGTGGGGAAATACAGGGAGAGACACAAAAGGAGCCGTCCTGTCCCTGCTCCTCCCTTTGTGCTGGACTCAACCTCACTCATTTCATCTCCCCTTTTCGTGCTTTTGTCTCGGAGCGCGTTTCTGACAAAGCGAACGCTGCAGACGACGGCCCCCGACCTCACTGGACTCTGTGGGACCCATAGACTGTATAAAGAAGTGGATTAAGTGAGTGTGACGTCACCCACAGTGTTCGGCTCCAGTCAAACAAAGCTCATCGCAGTTATAGGGGCAAATCTGGAGTTCCATATTTGGAATTCCGACCACAAGTGTCCAAACAACCAAAGAGCCAACCAGGAGCGAGGTTGTTGAAGGTAACGCTCCTTCTCAAGATATGAACATTAATACCAGACAAATCAGGTGCCTCCTTTCCCTGAGGTGGCTCCTAAGGTTAGGGACAAGTTTGATTGACAGCGTTGCTAAGTGCCCGCCCCCTGCCTAACCAGAACTGTGGGCGCTTAGCAACGGCGTCAATCAAAAAGTTTACTGCTACCACCTCAGGGAAAGAAGGCACCTGATTTGTCTGTAATTAATGTTCATATCTTGATTTAAAGACACAATAGTGAAATAAAAACCCCAGGATCATGTAGAGGGTTAATGCGAACATTTAAGACCAAAATGGCGAGTCTGACAGCAGCAGTTACAGAGAGAGGGGACACAGTTTTGCAATAGAAAGTGATTTGGAGCCGGAAGCGCACCCATGATCACTTCCTGTTTGAAGTGCGGCAGCTAAGGGTTAGGTATGTCCATTTATATATTTTGGATCTTCTAACTTTCTTTGCGACTGCTGCTGTGTTTTTGGGGATTCACAAAAATAAATTGAATTGAACTGAAGTATAGAGTCTGTTCTTTCCACGGCGTCGTCTTGAATCGTGTTTCTGACAAAGCCGACGTAGCAGATGACAGCCCTGACTTCAGCAGACTCTGTGGGACCCTGCGGGCTTGTTACGCACAGCCCTCCGAGCTCGCCGTATGCAAATAGAGTTCGGCAAGGCGGGTTTCAGATGATAATTATGGATTTATTTGTAAGCTGCCACTTCCCTTAATGCTCAGGGACTTCAAAATGAGTTCAAATGAAAGGCTTGTCGGAGGATCACGTTCGAAAAACATGCGATCCTCATGACGACGCGCCGGTTCAGACGGCGCCGAGGTTTGGAGACGAGGAGAACGCCACAAGTCTCCTCCAAAATATTTACATGTTCTTATTCAGTTACATCTGAACATGAAGGCTTTTAGCAGCGGGTGTTGCACAAAGACGCCCAGCTAATGTGAAGTGCAACTCAATCACTGGGACCAACCACAGCAGTGAAATCCAACTCACAAACAAACAAACAACAAAGGGTTTTTTACTTTTTTTAATATATAATTCTCTTAACTTTTGTCTGTGTCAAACTAAACAAAAACAAGAGCTATACTGTTCCACGAATGTACGTCTAGAATACACGACCATTTACGTTTTATACTTGCATTTAATTGTTTGAACAGATGAGTGTGGCACCTTCAGGCGTCTGGAAATTGCACCAAAGATGAATCAGACTTGTGCAAGTCCACAATTCTCTTCCTGATATTTTGGCTTATTTCTTTTGACTTTTCCATTATGTTACACAAAGAAGCAGAGTGTTTCAGGTGTGTCATAAAGATAATGTGTCTCTAATGAACTCAAGTGTTGTCGATAAACAAATCGGAAGCTTCTAAAGACATGACATCACCATCTGGGTTTTCCCAAAGTGTTTTACTGTATGTAAACTTCTGACCAGGGCCGGCCCTAGCTTTCAGGGGGCCCTAAGCTGAATTTGTCTCTGGGGCCCCGACAGAGGATGCCTCCTGGCTCAGCTATTGGTGATTCACATTTGACACATTATGACTCTGCTCTCATCATCTTGACCATTTGTATTTGTGTTTATATTTATATGTATATATGACCAACATAAGACTGAAAAACATCCGGAATGTCACGACTACCAGAGTCACAAGAACAGAACACAAACATATAAGGGGGAGTCAAGAATTCTAGACAAGTTTCTAGTGGATTTGAATGTGTTCCAGTTGGCGACAGTGGGCTACATTTACGTTATGTCGGGTCCTTGTGGTGTAAACACATAGCTGCCCTCACCTCTGCCCGACTCAAAAACAAATGTAGCAGCAGCAGATATTTTGCGACTATAGATATAAAATAAATGTAATTGTTTTAGAGGGATATTTAGGCTGCTGTAAACACACAAGCCCAATGTGTGCAATAAAACTTGATGTATTATATTATTTTTATATTATGTGTGGGCTCATGGGGGCCGTCTGCTGGCCTTGGGGCCCTAAGCAGCTGCTTAGTCTGCTTATAGGCTGGACCGGCCCTGCTTCTGACTTTGTAAGTAATCAAAATATATCTAAGAGATCTTTCTATTTTGTCATTTAGTAAATTGAAATAATTTTGGTAACCCTAATTGACCTAAAACAGGAAAAGTGTAATGTGATTTCATGTCAGAGACAAGAAAAAAAAGAGTATGTGTGTTTTTATATAGTGTATGTAAATTTCCGGATTCAACTGTATTTGATGCCTTCTGTATGTATATAAAATGTACAAAGTAGAAAACAAAAGAAGAAAAAAATACATCGAATGAGTGGGCGTGTCCTTTTGACTGGCAGCTTAATCACGTTTACTCCAGACACATTACACACAACTTCCTCGAAAACAAAAGCGTGGAACGTAGTAGTAACACTAGCGTCACAGCGGTTTGGTGTGTGAGGACATCTGGGACTTACCTGAGAGCGTTCAGACAGACGAGGAGAACGGAGAGAAGCAGCACATGAAAGAAAGAAGAGGAACAAATCATTAGGCTAAGTACTCAGATGTTTATAGACAAAAGCAGTTTAAATACAATACAGTGTTTTTTATTTATGTATTCACTCGTTCATGACCAGCGTCTGTGTTGCTGTGTCAAACCGCAACATATTTTTGTCTAATTATATTAAACAAAAACAATCATTTATTTCCTCGTTCAATTTTAAGGCTAAGTGTTGATGCCATTTCATAATTTTTTGTTTGACACCCCTCCAGCAGCAGCACAGTGGACCGGTCCATCTGTGAATTCTGTTTATGTGAGAATCAAAGGACTGACTCATAATGTTAGACTTGGATCAATGTCGAATCATCGCCCATCCTGAGGAGCGTGTGGAGATGTGCTCTGCTCTCCGTATGGCTCTCTCCGTGTGGCTCTCTCCATGTGGCTCTCTCCGTGTGGCTCTCTCCGTGTGGCTCTCTCCGTGTGGCTCTCTCCGTGTGGCTCTCTCCTCGTCTGTCTCTCTTGGAGCTGTGTAGGTAAGAGTTTAACAGGTTCCAGACATGTCCCTCACAGACAGAGGACGCAAATGCTCTCCGTGTGGCTCTCTCCGTGTGGCTCTCTCCGTGTGGCTCTCTGTTCGGCTCTCTCCGTGTGGCTCTCTCCATGTGGCTCTTTCTGCGTGGCTCTCTCCTCGTCGCTCTCTCTTGGAGCTGTGTACGTGAGAGTTTGACAGGTCCGGACATGTCCCTCACAGACAGAGGACGCAGACTCCGAGGACGCAGCTCTGATGGCCCTCATGATTGACAGCTGGGACAGACTGATGTACAGAGACTGTTCAAGGACACGAGCGTTACAGTGAGGAGACAGAATCAGTGTCGTACAGGCCGCATTACCCTTTACACTTAAATACATGAAGTAAGATCGCTTTTTTTCAGCTGATATATGTTTTACAACTTCAGGCTCTTTAACTCATTACAAATAGAAAAGACTGTATCTGTGCTTGTACTTCGAGTGTAATTCGAGCCATGCTTTTGTACTTCATTACATTCAATACTGTTGGAGTTCAGTTTAACCACAGACTGTATAAAGAAGTGGACTAAGCGACAGCGTTCAGCTCCAGTCAAATGAAGCTCATCGAGGCTAGAGCAGTTATAGGTGCCAATTTGGAGACGAGTTCCACATTTGGAATTCCATCCACGAGTATCATAGCAACCAAAGAGCCAATCTGGAGCGAGGGTGTTGAATGTAACGCACCTTCCCAATCAAACCTGTCGTTAACGCTAGCGACATGTCAGATCTGATTGGCCAGAGCTCAGAGAAAATGTGGAAAGTTGTGTTTCAAGTTTTTGTAGAAGACTGATCTGAAATGTTACTAAAATTCCATAAAAAATAACTAGTAACCTGTACTTTGAGTTGTATATTTCACGCATACTTTTACAATTCTGCTCACTGTTTCGCAGATTTTTTTTGTGCCATTCTACATGTTTTTTTTACAGTGTTGTGTTGTGCAGTTCGTTGTGTTCTGCATCCTGATTGGCTAAGGGCGTTGTTTAAAGTAGTGTTACGATCTTTAATGTGACTACGAAGCTGTGATACCAACAGGAGACAGGAGAGCTCGGGCTGTTTGGGCTCAACACTGGAGCGGCTGTCCTCACAACACCCACAGCTCCGGGAGTGTGTGTGCGTGTGTGTGTGTGTGGGTGTGTGTGTGTGTGAAATCGCCTGAGCAAGCAATATTCACTTCAGTGCTATTTTTGCATTTGTCTTTGCTCAAGTGCCGGCTCCAGGAAACAAACAGGGCTGTGATCTGATGATAAGTACTGTGTGCGTGGAGAATCGGTGAAGCAAACTTTCACTGAGGAAAAGTAGACGGGGGCTTCTACGGACCACAACATGAATGAACTAACAACTGACGGATTCACACAAAGGCCTTTAAGGAGGCTAACGTGCGCGTCTTGTTGCTAATGGTTGTTGGAGCAAACACAAAGCAGACGGCCTGTACCCGCGCGACACCAACAAGTCTCTCCTCTCTTCAATTAATGAGCCATAAATAACCCGATGAAGGTGTCCACACAGAGCAGCATTTATCAGGCTGCGCTGGGCTCCACGCGACGGGCCGCTCTCCTCCGCCGCGCTCCTCCACCGCCTCCAGCTCCGCCCAAACAGACACAAGGCAAAAACACAAGTCCACATTTATTTTGGGACGGACACTCCAGCCACACATTCATCTTGGCTCTCTCCAGGTGCAGCTCTGACAAACACACTGGGAACTGTGGGCCGGCCAGCTCCGCAGCATCCTCACGGTCCAGAATGTCACGTATTTTAAGTTGCACTATGTAATTTTTCTGGTCGAGGGTCCACCACCTGCTCATCTCTAGGGAGTTGTTAATGCTTTGCCTCAAATATTCCGAGGTATGGCTTTAAACTTATCAATCTCTATGGAGACAGGCAGGTGGTTCCACCATGGAGGTGAGCCTGCTGTTTTTCAAGTTATTTTTTAGCATTAACAACACCTGTATTAGAATTTAATAAATCTCTATGAAGACAAGCAGGTGGTGGAACTCCCAACAGAAAGGTTCCATACTGCAGCTTTACAAAGACACTACATCAGCTCCTGAGTGATTACATAAGGTCATTTATCTGTATCCACGTGCTTCATGAGAGGACGGCCCTGTCCACCCAGAGCTGCACTTTAAAGTCTCCACACGAAAATATAAAATACATCCAGAGTCACTGTGGTTTATAGAGCAAACAGCAGCTTCACCTGAGACAGGCTGAAACAGAGAGTCCTTATCAAGCTGAAACACAGCCTCCGAAACACAGCCTCCAACCCCTCAGTGACAGAGGAGCCGGCTGTAATCGCCCCGCTCACACACACACATACACACACACCCCCACACATCAGCCCTGCGCACACACACACACATCAGCCCCGCTCACACACACACACACACACACATCAGCCCCGCTCACACACATATCAGCCCAGCTCACACGCATCAACCCCACTCACACACACATCAGCCCCGCTCACACACACACATCAGCCCCGCTCACACACACCAGCCCTGCTCACACACATCAGCCCCGCTCACACACACACATCAGCCCCGCTCACACACACATCAGCCCCGCTCACACACACACATCAGCCCCGCTCACACACACATCAGCCCCACTCACACACACATCAGTTCCGCTCACACACTCATCAGCCCCACTCACACACACACATCAGTCCCGCTCACACACACATCAGCCCAGCTCACACACACATCAGCCCCACTCACACACACATCAGCCCTGCTCACACACATCAGCCCCACTCACACACACACACAAACATCAGCCCCACTCACACACATCAGCCCTGCTCACACACACACATCAGCCCCACTCACACACACATCAGTCCCGCTCACACACATCAGCCCTGCTCACACACACATCAGCCCCACTCACACACACATCAGCCCTGCTCACACACATCAGCCCCACTCACACACACACAAACATCAGCCCCACTCACACACATCAGCCCTGCTCACACACACACATCAGCCCCACTCACACACACATCAGTCCCGCTCACACACACATCAGTCCCGCTCACACACACATCAGCCCTGCTCACACACACATCAGCCCCACTCACACACACACACCAGCCCCACTCACACACACACACATCAGCCCTGCTCACACACATCAGCCCCACTCACACACACACACACACACCCACGTCAGCCCTGGTCACACACATCAGCCCCGCTCACTCACACACACACATCAGCCCCGCTCACACACACATCAGCCCCGCTCACACACATCAGCCCCACTCACACACACACCAGCCCCGCTCACACACACATCAGCCCCGCTCACACACACACATCAGCCCCGCTCACACACACATCAGTCCCGCTCACACACATCAGCCCCGCTCACACACACACATCAGCCCCGCTCACACACACACATCAGCCCCGTTCACTCACACACACAACAGTCCCGCTCACACACATCAGTCCCTCACACACACATCAGCTCTGCTCACACACACATTAGCCCCGTTCACGCACACACACATCAGCCCCACTCACACACACACACACACAAAGTGGAGGTAAATGACATTTCCCAAACGCTGCTCACACAGCGTTATCGAGGAGGAGACAGGAGCAGGTGACAGGCTCAGTCAGACCGGCACAGACAGACCTCCTTATCACACTAAGCTACAGCTCCATCACACACCGCCTGTGGAAGCCACGGAGGTCACTCAGCTCACAGAGGTCACTGAGGTCACTGAGGTCATTGAGGTCACTGAGGTCACTGAGGTCACTGAGGTCATTGAGGTCACTGAGGGCAGGTCATGCTCCGGAATATGGTTTTTGAGGTTTAATATTATATTGTGTTTTGAGGTCTGCATCTGAAACCCCAACAGGACAACATCATTCCAAATTGTAGCTTCCAAGCCAGATTTTTTCCCAAAATGATTTGCTGCATTCTTAATTTGTGCGGACAAATAACATTATGACACATGCACAGCTGCTGTGTAAAGTCATGGCCAACACAGGAGACAAGCCCAGTGATAAAACACAACTCAAATATCCCCAAATACCACATACAATCAAACGGAGATCAACCCATATGGGAACTACTCACCCACAGCCCTGTTTTAAAACAAGAGAGCTACAGCCATGTTTTGTTCATCTATCTCTTTGCACTAAATTGTTCAAATAGACCTTTATATGCACTCTTTAAACAGTAGATCGGCTAAAACAAAATATCGGCCTGTGCTGGAGTTTTAATACCGATAGCCGATTTGCTAAAAAGTGCAAATATCTCTATGATCTAACATGACATAAATGAAATACAATAATTTATTCTGACTGTTTATACTGAGGGAAAGAACGGCAGCGGCTTTTAAACCCTCGGTAACAGAGCAGAACGCTGCATATTTACAGTTGCTAATGGCGCGCTAACATGTGAGACTATGGGGAAAAAGAGGAGAACATAAATAATGAAATAATAACATGGGAGTAAATGGACAAGAGCTGAATGAGTTTCTGAGCTGATAAAAGAAGCAGGGACAGAGCCTTTGACTGGGGCCACGAGCCGAACTTCAGACACAACGGCATGACGAGCGATGAGGGGGAATGAGGAGGAATGGGATGGAATGGGATGTGGGCGCGCGCTGATAGCTGGCGGTTTTATATATATAGATTATTTGTTCTTATGATTAAATATGCAGCACTGGGTCATGGTATAGACGCAGTGTTCATAATGGACGTGTTATGGTTAGTTTCTTTCTTATCTACCAGAGCTGTTACCAGAGCTGCCTGCCACTCAACAAAAACACATTATCACCTGGGATTCAGTACTTTATATATTTTATTTAGTAATATATTTTATTTTCTAAGTCATCCCTGTGCCATAGCCCTGTGCCATGAGGAGGACTGCTCATGTTCTGACTGGAATGGACCTGATGATGATGTACATATATTGGCAGTTCATTCTTAACATAATGACTCTATTTTGTTTTGATTTAACATTTGCTTAAGCACCTGGTAAATGGTAAACAGTTGAAATTGCAGTCTTCATGTAAGTTTTAGACAGTTGGATGATTTTGCCCTCGTGTTGTGACAGCTGCAGACTGGAGCCGTAGAGGGGCCAGGTAAGTCCCCCTACAGGATCAGCAGATTATCACACGCATCTTATCACCACAGTCGGACTCCGCAGAATACTACGCCCCTCCAGGCAGTGTGTGTTTGTTCTGCTCCCAGTGTTCAAACGGCCAGCAGAACGTCCACATTTGAACAGCTCAGAGTTCCAGCGCCCTGAGATAGACATCAGACAAACACGCCCGATGATCCACTACAAAAGGCATTTCTTTATTTTTTCTGAAGTGTGCAGAATAGGATTGAGATTGGGATGGTCCAATGGGATGGATTTTATTATTTATGTTTTATTTATTTATTTTTATTTCAATTTTTTTCATGAATATCCAACATGTGTCTTGCTGCAGAAGCTGATAACTGGTATATGCTAGTATTCAGGCACGTCAACAGAAATTTGGGGGCCCGTGGTAGTAAAACTCGTACGGACCCCCCTCTAATTAATGGCTTTAAGATTCTTGAATGTGATGATGTCGTACTCCCAGATGGGGGCGCAAGAGCCACTTTTGTCTATTGACTGATTATATTGTACTTTACCATGACAAACTAATTTTGAACCTGATCAACAAAGCTGCATTTTAACTATCAGTTTTAAGTGCCCCCCATTTGTATTAAATATTATGGGCCTATAGAATGCAATGATGCCATTTGAAATCCAGCATTATAAATAAATAGGCAGAGGGTCCAATTCTGGGCCCCTTCAGACTTGGTCCCAGTCCCCCCCCGCCCCATGTCAATGCCCCTGATGGTATTAACATTTTAAAATCCGTCCAATCATCTGGGATATAAAATAATTAGTTGTAAACATACAGCTAAATTCTCTGTTTTTTTATGTTTCTTTATTGTGACTCAGAGCGTGACTCACAATGAGAACAAATGAATGTGATGCTAACTGTAAGCACTGCTCTGTCTAAAGCTCTGTTACTCAAGTTAGACTTTAATCTGAGCTTTATTTTAACACAATCTGACCAGAAATAGCTGATTTATCTGAACTCCAACAGGTGAGGTGATTTGTGCTGTTAAACAAGTCCCTCTCAAATAACATCACAGTCGCAAGCTAGCTAGCATTAGCATTAGCATTAGCCCACAGTTTTTCAGTGAGTCACCCCTACTTTTTTGTGTAAAATCAAACTCCTAAACAGGACCATGAACACTCGGATTGATCACAGGCTCCTGGATATGTGCTGTTTAAATCACTTTTGGATTTTCTCTTGAGTTTTCAGAAAATCTTAAAACTTTTTTGACAGCGTTTGCTAATGTGTGCATTGTGTCTCCATGGTAACTGCTGAACATTCCATCATAGAGATACATGCAGAACACTCCCAGAGTAACGCCACTGCAAAGTATCAGGTATTATTATTATTACTGCCATGTTTTTTTTTTTTTTTATTGCTATTGTAGGCGTAAAATAGTTTCGACTTTACACATGTCCAAAAATCATCGTCTCACTACATTTTTGTTCCTTTGGCAGATGGCTCTTCTCTCACTGTCAAAACTGGACTAAGTTTGTTGGAGCAGCTGCTTTAGCTTCACACAGCTGTCAGCCGAGCCCAGTCCGCTGTCACCTCCTCCACCACCACCACAACCACCACCACCACACAATCCCGCACACATATTCTCCGACAGCACTCAAACACCCGGACTGGCTGACGCTCGTGAGGTAGCGGACTCCGGGGACAAGGTGCGGTCTGTGCCTGACGGGGGGAGACGGCGGCGGGGAAGGAAAGATGGTCTTCACCGGCGCGTGTTGAGCGCACGCCACAGAACAGTGAATAAAGCGCCGTGTGTGATATGAAGAGCTTTTACACAAGAATACTGACTTCAGACATCTTTGTGTTTTAAAGGGCCCATATTACCTTAAAGGGCCCATATTACCCTATTCTCTGATCTGTTTTTTATGTTGAGTTTTCACACACGTTTAACACATAAAACCTGCATATTTAGGCTGAGTTCTTCTCTCAATCAGAAAAATGTGGCCTACTTCGCAGTGATGTCACACTGGGGGGTGTTCTGCATGTGTTCTGCATGTATCTCTATGGTGAAATTTAGCAGTTACCATGGAGAAACAAAACACACATTAGCAAACCCTGCCAAAAAAGCTTGAAGAAAAAATACAAAATGGATCTAAACAGCACATTTTCAGGAGCCTGTGATCAGTCCGAGCGTTCATGGTCCTGTTCAGGAGTTTCATTTTACACAAACAGCTGACAGTGACTAACTGTCGGCTAATGCTAGCTAGCTTGTGACTGTAATGTTATTTGAGAGGGACTTCTTTAACAGCAAATGGCACTAAACTGGTTCAAGTCCTATCTAGAAAACAGGGAGTACTTTGTTGAAATAGGAGAATGTGTCTCAGATAAAATGTCCCTGACCTGTGGGGTGCCCCAGGGGTCAATCCTGGGACCCCTGTTGTTCAATCTCTACATGCTGCTGTTAGGCCAGTTAATACGCAGCAATAATGTGTCTTACCACAACTATGCAGATGACACTCAGATCTATATCTCACTAGCAGCAGGTGAATATGGACCAGTGGATTCACTCTGCCACTGCATCCAACAGATCAGTGTGTGGATGGAAAACAACTTTCTTCTGCTAAACTCAGACAAGACTGAAGTCATCATCTTTGGCCCACAGAAACATAGAGAAAGTGTCAGCAGTCACCTCCAGTCTCTCTCTAAAACCTTCAACTCAGGCTAGAAATCTAGGGGTAATAATGGACTCAGACTTGACCTTTAACAGCCACATCAAATCAATAACATCTGCAGCTTTTTACCACCTAAAAACATAGCAAAAATCAAAGTTATACTGTCAAAGCCAGACTTAGAGAGACTAATCCATGCATTTGTCTCCAGTAGGTTAGACTACTGTAATGTCCTGCTCACTGGCCTCTCCAAATGAGCCTTAAGACAGAACAGAACATCCAGAACACTGCTGCTCGGGTCCTGACTAGAACCAGGAAGTACTTCACACGTGTGTTCTGTGCTCAGGTCTCTCCATGGACCAGCACCAAATAACATCTCCCACATGTTCGAGCAACATGAACCATCTCACACTCTGAGGACTTCAGGGACTGGACTCCTGCTGGTGCCCAGAGTCAGGACTTAAACAGGATTAAAGCAGGACTAAACATGTTGAATCGTCGTTTGGCTTTTGTGCAGCTAAAACCTGGAACAGTCTTCCTGAAGATGTGACACAGGCCTCTACTTTGACAATGTTTAAATCCAGGCTCAAATGGTTCTGTGCATGTGACTGAAAATGTTTTTTTCTGCCTCTTCTCTTTTAATGTTCATTTTATGATGATTATTTATGTTTTGATTTATTGTTTTGTGATTTTAATGTCTTTCTTATTCTGTAAAGCACTTTGAATGACTTGGTGTGTGAATTGTGCTGTACAAATAAACTTTCCTTGCCACAGATCAGCTCACCTGTTGTAGTTCTAACTAAATCAGTTTTCTCTGGTCAAGTAAAGCTCAGATTAAAGTCGAACAGACTGAGCAGTGCCTACAGTTAGCATCACACCCCCAGGGAATATTGATGACGACAGCTGAAAAGTATCACTATTTTTCATATTCTTCAAACAGTTGGCCAGCCAGTCAGAGAAGGTCCTGAGTGCTCTGACCAGGAAGCAAATGTGATGCAGTGTCAAAGGCCGAGAAGAGAAAGAAGCAGAGAAAGAAAGAGAGAAAGAAACAGAGAAAGGAGCAGAGAAAGTAACAGAAAGAAACAGAGAAAGAAACAGAGAAAGTAACAGAAAGAAACAGAAAGAAACAGTGAAAGAAACAGAGAAAGTAACAGAAAGAAACAGAGAAAGAAACAGAGAAAGTAACAGAAAGAAACAGAGAAAGTAACAGAAAGAAACAGAAAGAAGCACAAAAAAGAGAAAGAAAGAGAAAGTAACAGAAAGAAACAGAGAAAGAAGCAGAGAAAGAAGCAGAGAAAGAAACATAGAAAGAAACAGAGAAAGTAACAGAAAGAAACAGAAAGAAACAGAGAAAGAAGCAGAGAAAGAAACAGAGAAAGTAACAGAAAAACAGAGAAAGAAACAGTGAAAGAAACAGAAAGAAACAGAAAGAAGCAGAGAAAGAAACAGAGAAAGTAACAGAAAGAAACAGAGAAAGAAGCACAAAAAAGAGAAAGAAACAGAAAGTAACAGAAAGAAACAGAGAAAGAAGCAGAGAAAGAAACAGAGAAAGTAACAGAAAGAAACAGAGAAAGAAGCAGAGAAAGAAGCAGAGAAAGAAGCAGAGAAAGAAGCAGAGAAAGAAACAGAGAAAGTAACAGAAAGAAGCAGAGAAAGAAGCACACAAACAGAGAAAGAAACAGAGAAGGAAACAGAAAAAGTAGCAGAGAAGGAAACAGAAAGAAACAGAGAAAGAAGTAGAGAAACAGAAAGAAGCAGAGAAACAAAGAAAGAAGCAGAGAAAGAGGCAGAGAAAGAAGAAGAGAAAGGGAAAATGATAACGTAGTCACTGGTTCGTTTTAGTGATGATAAGTGAGGCCCCGCACACGGCCTGGTCAATATCTAATCTGCAGAAGTAAATGGCCTGTGTTTGTCTTTCATCTTTGAGGAGAGGTATAGGCATCTGACAACAGCCAAGGGCATTCATCACATCAGGAAATAACGATTTGAGGAGGGACATGGCTGAGCTGCGCTGTAAGAGGGAAGGAGGGTGGGAGGCGGGTGTTGGGGGCTGTTGGGGTGGGAGGGTGTGAGAGCGGGCTGTCACAGGACTTCCTGAACACAAGGACTTACAATTACTCAAAAGAATTATGGAATGTATGAATCATAATCATCTCCATCATCTCCACTTTTGAGCTAATCACTGTTTTGTTTCCATGGTACCTCAAAAATACAAGATGGTAAGAGCTGGTCTACTTTTATTTTAATTTGATTCTCCCTTATGTCATTGTGCCTCTTCCCAACTCTGCACCAAGAGTCCAGAGCACAGATTGAAGAAGTGGACTAAGTGAGTGTGACGTCACCCACAGCGTTCAGCTCCAGCCAAATGAAGCTCATCCAGGCTAGAGCAGTTATAGGGGCCAATTTGGAGCAGAGTTCCATATTAGGAATTCCGATCGTGAGTATCATAGCAACCAAAGAGCCGATCCTGAGTAAGGCTATTGAAGGTAACACCCCTTCCCGCCAACACTGCCAATCACACCTATTGCTAACGCTAGTGGGAGCGACCTCAGCGAAAGAGGGCAGCTACTTGATCTGTTTTTAATGTTCATATCTTGATTTACAGACATAATAGTAAAAAAAAACCCCAGGATCATGTAGAGCGGGTTAATACGAACATTTAAGACCAAAATGACGAGTCTGACAGCAGCAGTTACAGAGAGAGGGTACACAGTTTTTCAATAGAAAGTGAATTGGAGCCAGAGTCAATGGAGCTGGAAGTGCGCCCATGATCACTTCCTGTTTGGAACGCAGCGGCTAGCGGGTTAGCTATGTCCATTTATATATACAATCTATGGTCCAATGGGAGTAATTATTTTAATATGTGAGCAGACCTGACACACTGAGGTGACGTTTTTGTTCTTGCTAAACTTAATTAAGCACACAACTGACTGAAACTGCAAATGACTTATTTAGTCATGAGCACAAGACATACTTTAAAACAGCCCTATTATGCGTGCTCTGTAGTTATAATCTGTGAAAAATACTTCTCCGTGATGCTTTCGTTAATAACAAAGTACAGTTCTGTAACACCTGTGTAAATATGGAACCTCTTCATAATAATAAAGTCATATCCAGGACAAACTGTCAGCAATTTTAATAAGTGTCCTGGTATAATCCATCCATCTGTTTTCTTCCTTTTATCACAGGGACTCCCAGACTTCCCTCACCCCTGACATTTCCTCCAGCTCCTCCGGTGGGACCCCAAGGTGTTCCCAGGCCAGCCAAGAGACATAGTCCCTACAGCGTGTCCTTGGTCTTCCCCGGGCCTCCTCCCCGTTGAGACCTGCCCCTCGCTTAAAGGAGGGGGATAGAATCGTTCATCTAAATTATTTTAGCCATGATAATCGTAACGACAAATTTCAATCCCGTCCCGTGTTTGAACCTCTGCTCTGTGCCACCGCAGTATTACGTTCTTTTCTTTCTGTCAGGTTCTTTCCACGGGCCAAGTCTTGTTCCTGTTCCTCCTCTTGTTACATCTTGTTACTAGAGGGACCTGCAGGGCTCCCTCCTCTCTCTCCTCCCTTCTCTCTCTCTTTTTGAAGGCTTGTGTGAGCGGCCTCTCTAAGAAAAGCCGCTCCCCTGTGTGTGTTGTGAATAACGCCGGCTAACTCACACACTCGGATGACAGCGCGCGTCTGACCTCTTCGCTCCTGACAGTGAAGAAGCCTCTTTTTCACATTTATTCTCGTGCCTTGTCTTCGCAATTACCATGATCCATCTCCGCTCGTCCCCGTCGTCACCCGCAAACCCCACAAGGACCGGCACGCTTTCGTCTACCAGACCAATTACTGCCCTATCTCTCTGAAACAAAAAGTTTGGTGTAGGATATTAGAAAATGTCAAATTCAGGTAATATTTCACTTAAGTCCAAAGGCGACGGAGCCGGGAGAGCTGGGAGGGGAGAGCCGATTCCCGGTGTTGCATTATGCATGAAGCTACAGGTCCATCATTATCTTTACAGCCGAGGTGCGGGAGAGACTGGGGAGAATACAAGATTCCCAACACAGGACAACACTCACTATGGACAGAGGGAGAGTACACACACTCATGCATGTTTACATAGTGATACGCTGACGTCACCAGATACAAACATATTACAGATGTTTGAGTCTCTGATTCAGCCAGAGGAACTCGCACAGCAGCTCGACAAGAGACAAGACCAGAGCTACAAGCCCGATATCACACAATGTAGGCTCTTGTGAGCGTTAAGCCATGTTCTAATGCTTTTACCTCATCAAAAACAGACCTGGAGTTGTGTTTTGTTTCATTCACACATGTTTAAGTAACACTATTATTAGCCTGTTTACATCTCCAAAGCTCAAAATGCTCTGTTCCACCTTGTGATGTCATGAAGTGGCAGTTTTCAACTTAACAGCTCCTTTTACCTTTAGTTCAGTAGTAGATTGAAAATCCCAGGGCTGAAATGATTCAAATGATTCTAGTGAAGGTGTATGGAGTTTAAAAACACAGTGGAGTGCTTCCTGTATTACCACATGATGACATCACACGGTGGAACAGAGTGTTTTCTGTTTGGGAGAAGAACCCTAAAAGCCTAAATATGCAGGGTTTGTGTGCTAAACATGTGTGAATGAAACAAAACACAACTCAGGGTCTGTTTGTGATGAGGAAACAACATTAGAACAGAAATCAGAGAATTGTGTAATATGGGCCCTTTGAGGTAATATGGGCCCTTTGAGGTAATATGGGCCCTTTAAATGCTGGTAAATCAATTTTCTCGCAACATGCTGCTAATCAAAGCGATTTCAGCCATTCTTGGACTCTGATTCAAACTTTAATTTTGGAAGAAGAAAAAAATCTTTGTATACATGATGGCAAAATTGTCTCTTAGTGAAGGCAGGAGTAATTGGCAAGAAATAGAAATAGAAAACTGCCGCCTTCACTGTGACTAGACATCACCAGGATTCCTTAGTATTTTAAACAGCAATGGTGGGTGTGTACATCACAGTGGGCGTGTAAGTCACAGTGGGCGTGTACGTCACAGTGGGCGTGTACGTCACAGTGGGCGTGTACGTCACAGTGGGCGTGTACGTCACAGTGGGCGTGTACGTCACAGTGGGCGTGTACGTCACAGTGGGCGTGTACGTCACAGTGGGCGTGTACGTCACAGTGGGCGTGTACTGGTGGAGGTTAAAAAGAGGTAGATCCGCAAAATACCGTCTTAAAAATAGTCGATTAAAGATACAGAAAAATCTAAGTACTCAAACATGAATCCAATACAACGTCAGAGGCTCAATGAGAAGAAACAACTAGAACATGGACAAACATGCCAACAATACATAAAAATACCCCACTTGGTCCGGGAATCAAACCCAGAACCTGAAATGGTTTCAGATTTAAAAGAGAGATGAAGTAGAACAGTGTTTGAATCTAAAATGTTCTTTAGTAATACATTTTATAATCCGTATGTGGAGTCAGTTTGGAAGAATTATCATTAAAATATTAAGATATTAATTAAAAATAGTTAGAATTAGCTAAATTAGTAAACCATTTTAGAACAACAAACCCCCCCCCCAAAAAAAAAAAACATGTATACACGATATACAGATATAGAGTAAGACACGACGCTTTGGAGAAACGCAGGACAGGAAAATGCTGGGAGCACTTAGGGGAGGGTGAGCATCCTAACGTCATGTGACTCATTTCTTTGCATAATTAGGATTTGTAATTATTCTGAAACTTTGCCTGGCCAAAAGCAACGACTCTCTTGTGTTGCTCTGTCTAAAACCTCAACAGAGCAGGAGGCCAAGGAGAGACGGTGCAGCAGGTCACTGAATCACAGGAAGCATATTTTTGAAGTTCTTTATTAGGACTGAGTGAGGAGCGCGGCGCTGATCTGCACGCGCTCGGCCCCTTATCACACGGCGGCAGGACGGAGCAGTCGCCCGAGCTCGACACGCTTTAGCACAACTCCTGATGAAGCCGCTGGGCAGCCATGACACCCCTCTGACAGGCTCACGGCGGAGGGAGGAAACGCTTCACCGGGACGGCACCGGAGCAAATGACAGGCACACACATGGATACACACACATACACATATACACACACACGGATATACACACACATACACACCCCTACACACATGCATACACACAGACATATACACACATATACAAACGCATACACATATACGCACACACACATATACACACATGCATACACACACACACACATGCACCCCTACACGCACACACATACACACGCATATACACACATGCACACATAAATACAGGCATACACACACACAGACATATACACACATATACACACATACACACACACCCCTACACACCTACACACACATGCATACACACACCTACACACACACACATATACATACACACGCATACACACCCCTACACGTGTACACACACACGGATACACACATACACACACACGTACAAACACGCACACACACATACATATACACACATACATACACAGATAAACATACACACGCTCGCACACACACACACACACAGAGTCAGTGACAGCTCTCGACACTCGTCTGAGTCCAGCAGAAAGAGGATTTGAAAAAGACACAGACGAGAAGAGCCTGATGGACAATGACTTTAATTCATTTACTCTGGTTCAAAGAAACTCGGGATTTAAATTGTACATTTTGAACTGGGGTCAGGGAGAAGGCAGAGCGTTTGGAGCGTTTGAGTGGAACAGTTCATAGAAATAATATGAAATACAGATTTGAGCTGCAGCACATTGTAAACTGAGTAGGAAGTATTTGATTAGGACACGTCCTCTGCAGAACTCACATCTGTGTTTAAATGTACTATGGCCACAGACTGCAGGCGAAGAGGAAAACGTGACCAGAAACCAATTTAAACCTTTTTCTGTGCTTTACTCACATAAATGTAAGAAACACGTTTTACACGTTTTTCATCATGTCATGTTTTCATATAAAAATAAGCCGTTTTAGTAAAAATTTACAAAATTGACCATAGTTTGGACATTTGAATCTCAAAATTAGATGGAGACAAGTTTAAATGTATTGCTTATGTTTTTTTCACATATTAAATACTAAAAAATACAAAGACGGGATTTAGTATTAGAGTAAACGAGATCTGACTGAAAATTTGCCTAAAACTTCAAATTTCACCTCATTTTTTTGGACTTAAAACTTGAATAAATCAGACAGAATTAGATATAAAAAAAAATAATCTTCACTAGGTTTCTTCAAAATCTTGTTAAGTCCGAGACCTGATCCTTATGTCCCTATGGGGGAAAACAGCCTTTGAATTGATGATATCCCACAGAACTTTATGGAGGCAAGTTGATTAAATTAAATTAAATATTAAAATATCTTTCAGTGCAGATTGGACCATTTTGTTGTTTCGACGTAAACACTTGTTGCTAAGAGACCAAACTGACCACCAAAAAAAAAAAAAAGTATATATATTTAAAAAAAAGAGTTTTGCCTGTAGCATCTTCCCTGATTAAATGCAGTACGAAACATGTTCTCGTTACCTGGGTGGGTTTGGGCAGTCAAAAAATATCCATCTCCAAATATTACAACTATCGATGCTGAAATAACATAAATAAGATAACATTGAACTTTTCCTGCAGTTTTAGAGTAACAATATTAAACAAAACACTGTTATTTTGTGCTGAAACTCACTGAGTGTTGCATAAAAATAAAACGTTATCATAGAGGTAACAAAATCTATTAAATATTGTGACAACACTTAATTTAAACCTCCACACACAGAACAGAACCAGCCCAACCTCACGTCCGCCATTTCATAATCATTTTGTATATTGACGTTTGGATACTGCCATGGCAACCAAACCATAAAGGCTTTGTTTGGAGGTCTCCGCGTTTCGGGCGCCTGCAGTTTGACTGAGCTATAAAAAATGGCAGCATCCGGTTCTGTCGCTGGAGGAGCTTGTTTAACCTTTAGCCCGCCGCTTCATTCGTCAAGAGCGGCGTGAACAATATCCCAGCAGCTTTGGCCTCTTTGGAGCACTGCACATCAACCTGAAACGCAAGAGGCCCGTGCCCAGACAAAAGAGAGGGAAAAAAAGAGAAAAAAACAAGAAGAAAGAAGGGAGGAAAAGTGTCCAAAGTGGAGGTGGACAGATGGCGCCGCTCCAGTCTCAGCGTCAACTTTGAAATGAAATCAAGCACAAAAAATGGCTTCCCTCAAAGGAGTAGAGTCACAAACACAGGCGAGCTGGCACTTTGAAACGGGGGCAAAGGGGAATATATAAAAAATAAATACATCTGAAACAATGTGACTTTGAGGTAAATTATTGTGGCGGTGAAGAGCCTCCATCCTCCTGCTACGAGTAATATCACCTGGATTGTAACAAGAGATACGCTGATACAAGGACGATATTTGGACGTTTAAGGTCTCGGCCTTAAATCTCCAGGATGTTTTGGTCGATCTGCTGCTTAAAAGTCCACATAAAGCTTTATATTAAAACTTTAAAATGAATAAAGAGCTGCACAAAACATGACCACAGCGCTCTTATAGGTGTGTGGAAAAACAGAAGGGCTGTGGTTGAGTTTGCAGTGAAGTAAAATCACATAAAGTCACATATTTGGGCCAAAAATATCAGTAGAACTTATCAGCGAAACTAAACAGACACTCCATAAAAGAATGTACCAACACCGTCAAGACAACAGCTCAGGACCACAATCTGCTGTACATCTCCATCTCAAAGACACTAACCACTCCTTTGAAGAGAGTGACGTCCAGATCTGAGCCAGAGAAAAGAAATTGTTTGAGAGGGAACTTAAAGAAGCTATTTTTGTTAGGAAAGACAATCCATCTTTGAACAGGAATGGGGCCTTAGACATCATCTATCTCCTATTTATAACTCCATCCTCAGACCCTAAACAAAGAGAACAATAGCAGGGTCGTTAAAGGTTGAATAGGGTCGTTAAAGCTGAAACTGGAGCTAATAGCTGTTTACAGTTTCAGTGTAGTTAGCTCCTCCCTTCAGATAGTTTTAAGGCAGTGTCCAGCAGTAATCTGACCAGAACTGAAGCAGCGAAACGTCTTCACTCCTACAATGATTTGTCCAGTTGACAGATTTAATTTAATCTTTTGCTATGGATCAGACCTGGACGACTGAAGGATCACACAGACATTAGTCAATTTATATCTCCAAAACTCTAAATCATCTGTTCCACCTTGTGATGTCATGAAGTGGTAGTTTTTAAGTTAACAGCTCCTTTTACCTGAGTTCAGTAGAGATTGACAATTCCAGCACTGAAATGATCCAAATGTTTCTAGTGAAGGTGTATGGAGTTTAAAAACACAGTGGAGCACTTCCTGTATTACTACATGACATCACAAGGTGGAACAAAGTGTTTTCTGTTTGAGAGAAGAACTCAATATACAGTGTGTGTTAAACAAAAACAAAACACAACTCCAGGTGTGTTTGTGACAAGGAAACAACATTAGAATGGAGAGAATAGAGTCATATGGCTCTTTTAATGCCATTTAACACAATATGTCAAATCTATTCCTCCATAGGCTATGTTACAAGTCACATCTGTGGAGAGGAAAACCTGCTCACTGTATTTTCGGGCAATAAAAACACGTGTAATTGGGAAAAAAATGTGAATTGTTCAAGTTTAATGTTATAACATGAAACATTACAGATGAAAAATGAAACGCACACACACAGATATAACACAAAAGTTCCGTAGTACACCTTTAACTACCCTGGTATGTTTTTAGCTTGTGCGTTATGCCCCCTCCCCCATTCTCCTACATTAAGACGGGATTTACATACAGCAGGTGAACAGGGGAATAGAGACGCGCACATCCAGGCCGACCTCCAGGGAGCTCATTAGATACTATTAGGTTTCTGCCTGACTTGTTGTGTGGGATTATTTGGTAAACACCTCCACAGAAAAGCAGAAAGAATCTTGGCCTTTTCCTTGAACTTGAGAAGAGCTTTGTTCATCTTTGAGTTTAAATTAATGACTTTTTTTTTTTTTTACATAAGATTAATTACTCCAGAAGGATCCTCGGGTGATCCCCAGGTGGTCTCCAAGTTACAAGGTGAGAGTGAAGTTGACAGGGTTTTGGGAGTTGGTTTTGGGAGTGGGGTTTGAGAGTTGATTTGGGAGTCAGCTTTGGGAATTGGATTTGGGAGTCGGGTTTGGGAGTCGGGTTTTGAGAGTTGGGTTTGGGAGTTGGGTTTGAGAGTTGGGCTTGGGAGTCGGGTTTGGGACTTGGGTTTGGGAGTCGGGTTTGGGAGTTGCATTTGGGAGTTGCTTTTGGGAGTGGGTTTGGGAGTTGGTTTTTGGGAGTGGGTTTGGGAGTAGGTTTTTGGGAGTGGGTTTGGGAGTAGGTTTTTGGGAGTTGAGTTTGGGAGTTGGGTTTGAGAGTTGAGTGTGGGAATCGAGTTTGGGAGTTGGGGGATTGGGTTTCGAAGTTGCGTTTGGGAGTTGGGTTTGGGAGTCAGGTGTGGGAGTCGGGTTTGGGAATTGGGTTTGAGAGTTGAGTTTTGGACTTGAGTTTGGAAGTTGAGCTTGGGAGTTGCTTTTGGGAGTGGGTTTGGGAGTTGGGTTTGAGAGTTGAGTGTGGGAATCGAGTTTGGGAGTTGGGGGATTGGGTTTCGAAGTTGCGTTTGAGAGTTGGGTTTGGGAGTCGGGTTTGGGAGTCGGGTTTGGGAGTCGGGTTTGGGAGTCGGGTTTGGGAGTTGGGTTTGAGAGTCGGGTTTGGGAGTTGGGTTTGGGAGTTGCATTTGGGAGTTGCTTTTGGGAGTGGGTTTGGGAGTTGGTTTTTGGGAGTAGGTTTGGGAGTTGGTTTTTGGGAGTGGGTTTGGGAGTAGGTTTTTGGGAGTTGGGTTTGGGTTTGAGAGTTGAGTGTGGGAATCGAGTTTGGGAGTTGGGTTGGGGGATTGGGTTTCGAAGTTGCGTTTGGGAGTTGGGTTTGGGAGTCAGGTGTGGGAGTCGGGTTTGGGAGTTGGGTTTGAGAGTTGAGTTTTGGACTTGAGTTTGGAAGTTGAGCTTGGGAGTTGCTTTTGGGAGTGGGTTTGGGAGTTGTATTTGGGAGATGCATTTGGGACTTGGGTTTAGGAATTGTGTTTGGGAGTTAGGTGTGGGAATCGAGTTTGAGAGTCGGATTTGAGAGTTGGGCTGAAGGGTTGGGTTTGGAAGTTGCGTTTAAGAGTTGGGTTTTGAACTTGGGTTTGGGAGTTGAGCTTGGGAGTTGCTTTTGGGAGTTGGGTTTTTGGAGTTGGGTTTGGGATTTGGGTTTGTCATTTGGGTTTGGGAGTTGTGTTTGGGAGTTGCGTTTGGAAGTCGGGTTGGAGAGTTGGCTTTGGAAGTGGGGTTTGGGGGTTTTGTTTTGACAGTTAGTTTTTGGGAGTTGTTTTTTGGAGTTGGGAGTTGGATCTGGGGACAGGGATAAGAGAGAGAGAGACAGAAAGACAGAAGAAACAGAGAGGGAGGGGGTCAGAGGTCAGCTGCCAACTTAACCTCTATAATTACAAATCACACTTTCACTTTTCCTCCTCCAATCTTAGCTCACTGATAATAGAGATAGAATGGGAGAAGACAATGAAAGAAGGAATAGAAACTGAAAAGAGAGAAAACTAAGTGATATTAGAGAAGAAAGAGAAGAGAGATAGAGGCAGAAGCAGACAGCTCTGCAGGTCACACTATCAATATTTATTTATATTTATTTAACCAGGAAAGAACCCCTTCAGATTGAAATCTCTTTTTCAATGGGGACCTGGCCAAGATGTCAGCAACACACGTGAAGACCATTTAAAAAGGAACAATACATAAAATAAATGGTTAAAAAGGAAAAACTGAACTAAATATAAAATGGCTTCCTTCCTCACATGCCAATTATGACAAAATAAAAAATAAAAAATAAAATATCTCTTTATCAATGTCAGTAACAAGAAAGAGCTCATCATAAAATGTATAAACAAAACTGATGTAATAACTTAAAATACACATCTTTTACTTCTTTGATTTTATTGTTGCAATACAAGTAACACAAGACAATAACAATATCTGAAGAACATGAAAACCACAGGAAGCTCTTCAGATGTAAAGCACTGATCATAAACAATTCAAAAATGTCTTTACCCGTTCAAGCTAATCCCACCGGCTGATGAGCGACAGTGAGCCCTAAGCCCCGCCCCCCTCCGCACTCCTACTCACTGAGCAGCAAACCCAAACTCCAACAATGAGCCGCACAAGTGAGAAAAATGAGAGTGGAACTTTGACTGTCCTGGCCTTCCCTGTACACGCACAGCTGAGGCGCTGCAGCTGGCCCACTGACAAATGGGAAAAAATAGTCCAATTTGAGTTGGTCGTTAGCAGTCGGAGCGCGGCATTCCAGATAAATGAGCAGGTGGCTGCGCTATGGCAGCAGCTCTTCCCGGAGCAGTCCTGAGAGGCCGGCGCCGCGGCAGCCCCGGCACAGGTCACCTTCACCGGCTCCGGATCCTTCCTCCGGCCTCTGAAGGGCGAGCGCTAATCCGCACTTAAAGAGACAGCGCTCGCCTTTGTACATCATCAACACTGGGCTGCACATAGAACCAGGCCTGTCACCATGTTCACTGTATCAGCTCAATTCAAGTTTATTTCTATAACACATTTAAAACAACTTCAGCTGGCCAAAGTGCTTCACGTAAAAGTCAACAACAAACAAATATACAGATAAAACACCTGTATATCATGTGTACTATTAAATGCCAGGGAGAAGAGGTGGATTTTCAGACTAGTCTTATGATACGTTCACACAGGGGCATCAGGGGTGTCCAGTTTACATGCACAGTCTCTGGTGGATGCGCATCTTGGCGGCCCGTTTTCAAGCGTCAGAGCAGTGTGAATCTGGTGTTGGCGTCTTGAGCGAATGAATTAAAACAACAGAACAACATCAGAGCTCATTAAAACTACATAAAAATGACGCATGCAAATTATGTAAATAATGATGTAAATAATACAATCATGGGATTACAACAGACTGACCTCTTCCCAGCACTGGATTTACAAAGGGAGGAGGCAGTGGACAAACCCCAGATTTATACCAGGGGCAGAGGTCACGTGACGAAGAAACAAAAACACAAAAGAAGCAGTTGGAGGACCAAGGCTGCACAGTGAATCAAACGCCAGGTATGAACCAAACTAATAAACAAAAGGACCATTTTGTGTAATTATATAGATATATATGAAGTGCTGTGTATGGCATTACTGAAGGAAAAAGCCACGTGACCTGAGCTCCAGACGACCAGAGGGGCCACTGCTCTGTGTCTGCTGCGTTTGGAAACAGCTCCATGTCTCCCTTATGTCCTGAGACCAAGACTGTGCCAACACCACAACACCAACGTCTCACTACAAGCAGGAGCAACGGCCACACACACATCCACACACACCCCCATACACACTCAAACACACGCGCACACATGTACACCTACAGACTAACACACACACACATGCACTCACACACGCGCACACATAGACACATGCACAAACACACACTAACACACACACAGACACACACATGCACAACTACAGATGAACACACACATATGCACTCACACACACGCACACACACACGTGCACAAACACACACACATACGCACGCACTAACACACATACACATGCACTAACCCACACGCACACATGCACACCTACAGACGAACACACACATGCACTCACACACACAAAAACACACAGACACATACACACACTTAAAGGTCCTATGTCACACAAAATGGAAAGGTGAGCTTTTAGTCATGTTAGAATGACCTCCTCAAAAACAGACCTGGAGTTGCAGGGTTTGTGTTAAACATGAGTGAATGAAACAAAACACAACTGCAGGTCTGTTTGTCTTGAGGAAACAACATTAAAACAGATTAGAAAACAGTGTGATATGGGCCCTTTAAATGAAGTTGTTGTTTTTTGAGTAAATACAATGGGTAAAGTAATATTTCTCTCTGTCTCTCTCTGCTGTTTCTAGGCTCAAAACCAAACTTGTAGATGTGGGAGGTCACTATGAGGTATTCCTATCTCCAAAGAGTCCCAAACTATGCATCTTTATGGAGCAAGAGTCAAAATGAGGCCTCAAATTTGTCATAATTGAGCTCACACAATCATAGAGCACATCCTTTACCACGAGCAGTCACTGATGCCGATACCAGGAATATGGAATATCAGCATCATGCATGCACAGACCGGAGTGAGGCGGTGAAAACAAGGATAGAAACAATAGCTGATTTAGCAACACATTGCATCGTATGAGTACTGGAACTATCATGTGGAATCGAAACGAATCTGAGGGTGAGGCGGGACACTTGGGACTTGGGTTTGGGAGTTGGGCCCCTCACAAGCTCCAAAGTGATTGGTCCTACACCCTTGAGTGTCTTGCCCAAGCACACAATGACAGTATTCACCTGAGGGAACTGGGATCAAACCAACAACCCGGGCAGGGGATCTAACCACTCCATCTGTAATGTGTACCACTGGGACAGAAAACAACATTCTTATTGATTTCAATGAGTCATCTGGATTACTCAAGACACTTAAAAGTTGATTCAGCATGGGCTCATTATAGAAAAAACAGCTCTTTAGTTTGGTTACTATCCCCTTACACCTCCTGATACCCACAGCCTCTACAGATAATGTGTGTGCCAACAGCGGAGCGCTCCCTGACAGCTCTGCCATTGAATTAATCATGACTATTGATTAACACGACCACAACAGCGCGAGCGAACGGGACCGAGGCCGATCCAACGCGGTTTTGTTCATGAGGAAGTGTGAACGGCGCAGCCAACTCCACTCCCTCGCTGTCTGACGCAAACTAGTCACATGGGACTAATTGAATTCTTGCCTTGAGGCAGGAGGAACACAAGCTATTAAACTATTCGATTGGTGACAGATCGGTGAAGGTGCGAAAACAATAACAGACAAACATGCAGGTGCTCAAATGGAAAAAACACAAGATTACATCACAACATCATAATGAACAAATATAATCAAGAGTAAATAAAATGTCTGAAATTCGAAACTGAAAAAGTTGCCCGTCTAGTTCATTTGTACTGTTCTACACTGCCTGGCCAAAAAAAAAGTCGCCACTTGGGTTTAACTAAGCAAATATGTTGGAATTGCTGCATTTGGTCAGATCGAGGTTCAGCAACATTGCTCAAAGAATGAGGTCAGCTGACACCTGAATATACTGAATGACCAGGTTATTCCATCAATGGATTTTTTCTTCCCTGATGACAATGCTAGGATTCGTCGGGCTCAAATTGTGAAAGAGTGTTTCAGGAGCATGAGACATCATTTTCACACATGGATTGTCCACCACAGAGTCCAGACCTTAACCCCATTGAGAATCTTTGGGATGTGCTGTAGAAGGCTTTGTGCAGCGGTCAGACTCTACCAGCATCAATGCAACATCTTGGTGAAAAATTAATGCAACACTGGATGGAAACAAATTGTGTGACACTGCAGAATTGCCACAGCAAATCTGTGCCATAATCAAAGCTTAAGGCGGAACAACCATACATTAAGAGTGTGTAACGTTTTTTTTGCCCAGGCAGTGTATTTTCACCATAATGATTTTTAATATCTATTTGGAAACATCATCATGTTCTGGAAATGGTGACTTTTTATTGTATTTTACTGCTAATGTTAATGAACTAAGGCTGTATCTTTTACCTTTCGTTCAGTAGAAATTGGCAATTCGAAGGCTGAAATGATCCAAATGATTCTAGTGAAGGTGTGTGGAAAAACACAGTGGAGCGCTTCCTGTATTACGACATGATGACATCACAAGGTGGAACAGAGTGTTTTCAGTTTGAGAGAAGAACTCAGCCTAAATATGCAGGGCTTGTGTGTTAAACATGTGTGAATGAAACAAAACACAACTCCAGGTCTGTTTGTGATGAGGAAACATTAGAGCATGGTGTAAAGCACACAAGAGTCCATTTTGTGTAATATAGGACCTTTAAAATAATCTGCGGTTTTCAAAGCTCCTCTATAAATGCGTTCATTCCTTACAACACATTCGTATCTGAATCCCAGAGAAGAGCTTTGGGGGACACACCCATGGGACCAGGGTGCTTTGGGACCCATTCTGTCACCTGAGAGTGCATCAAAATGCAGTCACCCACTCGTCTCCTCACATCCATCTCCGAGCTCCGACCTCCTCACCACCGACCCCCCTCCCATCTCCCAGACCCCTCCCCTCTCCCAGACGCACACAAGACGCTGGACGGCTCATTAAGCAGGAGGAGGGGAGAGAACTGGGATCCGACATGGCCAGTACACCGCCCACACGCCCACTCAGACAGCCCAGAAGAACTTGGGTCATGACCTCACACACAGATGGAGAGGACTTCTGCAATATCAAAAGTTACCTCCTCACCTTCACACAGTCTGAAGCTGTCTGCAGATCTGATTTATTTCACTAGAAGACAGATAATCCAGTGTATAAACATCAGTTAAGTTCATTTGCGCTGCACTCACTGTAAAAACATGCATACAGTGATTTTTAATATTTGTATCATAGTCTGTGAGTGTGACATCACCCGCAGCGTTCAGCTCCAGTCAAATGAAGCTCATCCAGGCTAGAGCAGTTATACGAGTATCTTAGCAACCAAAGAGCCAATCCTGAGCGAGGCTGTTGAAGATAATGCCCCTTTCCGCCCGCACTACTGGTTTAGCAGGAAGCAGGCGTTAGCAGAGTTGTCAATCAAACCTGTTGCTAACGCTAGCAGGAGTGACCTCAGGGAAAGAAGGCGCCTGATTTGTCAGTTATTTAAGTTCATTTCTTGATTTACAGACAAAATAGCAAAAGAAAATACCCCAGGATCATGTAGAGCGGGTTAATACAAACACTTAAGGCCAAGATGACGAGTCTGACAGCAGTTAAATAGAGAGGGGACATTTTTTCTGTGTAAAGTGAATTAGAGCAGATGGAGCAGCAAACGTGCCCAAGCTTACTTCCAATTTAGAATGTGGCGGCTAGCAGGTTAGTCCATTTATGTCCATTTATATATACAGTCAGCTTTGTATGAACTGTAGAAAACATAATGTGTTGGAAATGGTGACATTATTATTATTATTATTGTTTACTGTCAGTGATGAATTATTCTTATAATTTGATTTTCCTGGCCACCTCTTCTCCCTGGCATTTAATACTAAACAGGATATCTTGGTGTTTTCTTGTTCTTTTCCTATGTATGGTGTTCTCTGTATATTTGTTTTTTGTTGACATTTATGTGAAAGACTTTGGTCAGCTCAAGCGGTTTTAAATGTGATATAGAAATAAAAGTTCATTGAATAGAATGTTTAATTTGTGTTCACTGCCCAGGGACTGAGGATGAAAGTATCAGCAGCTAAATCTAGTACAAATCATCTTTTCTTTTGTAAGATGGAATTTGCACACTGTCCCCGACAAATAAAAAAATTAACTAAACTAAAAAAACTCTTTAATCTCTTGAGTTGGTCAGCACTTTCACAACAAGAGGGTCCCGGCCTCAAAATGTTTGGTAGTTTCAGGGCTAAAATAATCCAAATTTATTTATTTATCTTTATTTAAACAGGGAGACCCAATGAGTGCACTTGGGCTCTCTTTTTCATGGGTGCCCTGTTTAAAATATGAAGTGAAGGAAGTGAAATCATGCATCCACTACTGAGGTGTTAAATGAGGTGTTAACATGAAAACTACCTCTTCATGACCTCACAAGGTGGAACAGAGCATTTATTTTGAGCTTTGTAACAGCATTATAACATGCCTAAAAGCTCACAAGAGTCAGTCTTGAGTATTATAGGACCTTTAATCTCTGGAGGTGGTTGGCATTTTCACAGCAAGAGGATCCTGGCTTCAATTTCCAGGTGAGGCCTCTCTGTCTGAAGTTTGCATCATGTTCCCATGTCTAAGATGGTGCCATCCAACTACTGCAGTCTTTCATCGTCAGTCTAAGATATACAAAGTAGGCTAGTTCTCCTGATAGATATTCTGGGCCAGGAAGCTGCCTGCAGAAGGGCCCAAGCCGCTCCAAAATATTCATCTAGTGATGCAGACAAGTTGCCAATGGAACTGAAGGATGCTTTAAAGAGCTCGTATTAGGCTGTTTTCTGATCTATGTTATTATAATGTTGTTTCCTCATCACAAACAGTCCTGGACTTGTGTTTTGTTTCATTCACACGGTAAACATAAAACCCCTAAAAAACGAAAACACTCTGTTCCACCTTGTAATGTCATGTGGTAATATAGGGAGTGGTAAAAGCAGCTGTTAACTTCAAAAATACTGCTCCATGACATCACAAGGGGGAGCAGAGCATTGAACGGAGCATTTTGAGCGTGTGGCTGCAGACAGCCCAATAATACAGGATTACTCAAACATGTGTGAATGAAACAAAACACAACTCCAGGTATGTTTTTGAGGAGGGAACAGCATTAGAACATGACTTAACACTCACCAATCTTAGGATCAGTGAACAAACGCTCTACCAACTGAGCTGTTGCGGGCCCTTTAGTCCACCTTTAGTTTCTGCTTATTCTTTCCATTGTCAAAGTCTTATGTAATGTTTCAATCCTCTCATTTAGTGGGAATTTCCTTCCTAAGCCACTTCATAAGCACTTTTTGGCTGGAGCCGGTAAAACTTTCATCAAACATGATTCAGCTTTTGGAAACTAAATCTATGAAATCCCCCAGATTCTTAGACAAATGTAAAATCAGCACTGCAAACCGAAACAAGATCTGAAATCACAAATCATAATCAGAACACTTGTCACAAAAATCACAATCTGCTCACATCTGCTCCTGAGCTCCACAGATCTGCTCCATCAGACAGAAGCCCAGACTAAACACAGCGGAGTGACTGGGGTGTGAGGGGAGGGGCCAGAGCAGAGCTGGTGGACACAATGAATCATGGGACTTCTCAGAACTGACGCTGGGCACAGAGACACAGCACGAGCCCTGTTAGATCATAAAGCAATTTGCAGAGGAATATGACTCTGAAGTAATAGAGGTCAGAGCAAAGTGAATCAGGCTGACGCCACATCCCCACAACCCTGTGGAAACGTGCTCAGGCTGTTCTGAAGCAGGTCTGAAGCTGCTGTCTACACTCTCAAGAAGTCTAATATCTGACTCAATTTATTTTTATTGTTTTATTTGATTATTTTTTATGATTTTATTTTGATTACTTTATTTATGTATTTACTTGCATTATTTTAATTATTTATTTTTAATAATATGGTGACTGTAAAAAAAATGTTCTTGTTACCGAAGCATTTATTTTTATTATTTTATTAAATTATACATTTTTAAAAATTATTTTATGTATATAAGTATTTATTATTGTTGTTGTTGTTATTATTGTTATTGTTGTTGTTGTTATTGTTGTTGTTGTTAATTTATTTATTTATTTTTATTTATTCAACCACGTTTCTTGAGTTTAAAATTGAGGTGGGGAACACTTCAACATGTTCAGGTGGAGTTTCCTGTGTAACTGTCAGATTACAGATGTGCCGACCTGGTTTCTGGTTAATATCTCTGCCTCTCCACATGAAACAAAAACTGACACAAAGCTCAACGTCGTCTCTGTCAGTTTAAATAAACAAAAGTGGAATTATTTTTTCACAACAGCTTCAAAAGGTGGTAAATGATGACGTTTTTATATAGCACTTTTCCACCTTCAAGTCACTCAAAGAGCTTTAAATCAAGCAACCACACACATTCACACAGCAGTGTACGCAGAGAAAGGGGGAAGATGGGTTCAGTGTCTTGCCCAAGGACACAATGAAACATACATCTGTGGGAGCTGGAATCGAACTGCCAAGCTTCAGATCAGAGGACAAACACTCTACCAACTGATAAGGTTCAACATTTGTGGGTATTTCTTTCCAAAACAGTGACTCTCCCATAGCGTTAGATAAGCCCCGCCCACCTTATGAAATCATGACATCATCCCACTGTACAACATGAACACAAACAGATGTATTATTTCTTACCTACAACGCCAGGAGCAAAGACAACAGCAGCAGCAGGACAGGACCATAGAAAAAGAAACAAAGATTTATAATTAGAATGATACAAACCAAACATATTAAACAGGTATAAAGTTTACAAAGGTACAGTTAAACCAGTGTGACAGACGACAGAACAGAAAAGGGAGAGATGTGTGCGCTCATTTCTGCCGGAGGTGTGGCCCTGCTGTCCAAACCCCAGTGTCTAATGTTGACTCCTGCTCCTCATTTGAAAAGCAGGACAGTGATGAATGTTTTCAGTCTGCTGTAGCGCCGTGTTATGAGCTGAGCTGAGCTGAGCCAACGAGCCAACGAGCCAGCGAAGGAGGAGGTGGGGGAGATGGGGGCGGGACAGGCCTCACACCTCCGAAGGGCCGCTGCATTCTGACGGATGGAGTGTTTCATTTTCACTACTACTACTACTACTACTACTACTACTACTACTACTACTACTACTACTACTACTACTACTACTACAAGTAAAGGGCTCATATTACGCTGTTTTCTGATCTGTGTTCTCATGTTGTTTCCTCATCACAAACAGACCTGGAGTTGTGTTTTGTTTCATTCACACATGTTTAACACACAAACCCTGCAGATTTTAGTTCTTCTCTCAAAAGGAAAACACTCTTTTCCACCTTGTGATGTCATCATGTGGTAATACAGGAAGTGCTCCACTGTGTTTTTAAACTCCATACACCTTCACTAGAATCATTTGGATCATTTCAGTCCTGGAATTACCAATATCTACTGAACTAAAGGTAAAAAAGAGCTGTTCACTTGAAAACTGCCACTTCATGATATCACAAAGTGGAACAGAGCATTTTAAGCTTTGGAGATGTAGACAGACTAATAAAGTGTTACTCAAACATGTGTGAATGAAACAAAACACAACTCCAGGTCTGTTTTTGCGGAGGTAACAACATTAGAACATGCCGTAAAATACCTACAGTATATTACGAAAAATTGACTCTTGTGACTTTCATATTTTCAAGTTTTTCCCTTAAAGCTCACCTGCTTGAACCATAGACTTGCCAAGGCCCCCTCAGTCCAAAGCATAATAAAATGATACTATCTAGCATTTATTTCAGACAAACAATTTTCGATTTCAAACATTTCCAATTTTGAATAATTTTTTTGTGATTTTTGGTATATTAAACAAAGTGGACTCCTGTGAGCTTTAATCCATGTTATAATGCTGTTACCTTCTCAAAAACAGACCTGATGGACAATATTTGAAAGATTATTATTTTATTATTATTGATAAAAATCTGACCCTCTGACCAGACAAAGCTCCTGGCGCACCCCGAAGTTGTCCACTCCCCCAAGGTTAAGAAGCACTGCTTTAAGTGATAGGACAAAGTGATGTTTCTTGTACTACAGCCCTGCGGCCTGTTAGGAGCAAATCTGTATAAAGAAATGGACTGAGTGAGTGTGACGTCACCCACAGTGTTCAGTCAAATGAAGCTCATTGAAGCTAGAGCAGTTATAGGGGCCAATTTGGAGCCGAGTTCCTTATTAGGAATTCTGACAGTGAGTATCATAGCAACCAAAGAGCCAATCAGGAGCGAGGCTATTAAAGGTAACACCCCTTAGCAACACTGTCTTTTGCTAACACCAGCGGGAGTGACCTCGGGGAAAGAAGTGAATGTTCATATCTTGATTTACAGACACAACATTGAAATAAAAAACCCAGTATCATATAGAGCAGGTTAATACAAACATTTAAGACCAAAATGACGAGTCTGACAGCAGCAGTTACAGAGAGACGGGACACAGCTTTCTAATGTAAAGTGAACTGGGGTCGATGGAGCTGGAAGTGCGCCCAAATCACTTCCTATTTGGAACGTGGCAGCTAGCAGGTTAGCTATGTCCATTTATATACAGCGGTTCCTCATTTTTCACAGGGGTTATGTTCTAAAAATAACCAGGAATAGGCGAAATCCGCTTAGTAGTCAGCTTTATTTTGTACAATTATTCTATATGTTTTAAGGCTGTAACCCCTCACCACACAATTCATACACTTTTCTCACACAGACATTAACATTTTCTCACATTTCTCTCTTGTTTAATTCATTAATAGTAACTCGTGTATTTCACAGTTCCTCTGATCGTGCCTCTTCGTCCTGGCGTCGCTCCGCTGTAGTGTCGATCCAACATTTATGTAAATTTTGCTGAACACATTCTGTACTGTACAGGATTGACGGTGGTCTACAGTCCCTTAGCCAATCAGGACGCAGAACACAATGCACGTTCATACGAATCTAAAAAAGTGTGTAGTTTTGCATTGGAAAAATCCGTGAAATAGCAAGACCACAAAAGGTGAACCGCAATATAGCGAGGGACCACTGTATAGTCTATAGTTAGGAGCCATGTTTTGTGCTGACATCATGAGGTAGCGGTGTGGTGGTGGGTGGGGGGGCTAAACGGCCTGGTGTTCTGTGGAAATAAGCGCCCTGTAATTGTGGTTTGTTTAAGCGTCCTCCCGGAGAGCATTGTCCAGCACACGCCCGGCTCCACAGGCTCCGCAGGCACATCAAAACAGCAATATTGGACTCGGCAAATCAAAAGTCCCCATGCAGCGAGGAGCTGGGGCCCTAACCACTTTACAGCACACATAATGGAGCCATTGTCACATCAGCAGCTGTGTTTGTGTCCAGTCAGGGCACTTTTTATTTTCTTATTTTGTATATAGCATAAATCAGTAGTTACGACCTGAAAAACTAAACAAAAAACGTTATATTTGTTCCATTAATTAGTGCTTGCTGGATGCCGGATTGTTGGGAGGCTCCAGCTGATCCTCTTGGGTTTGTACAGATTTGGGAGCGAGCCAGGAAGGCAAGACTTGCTGACAAACAAAACATTTTTAACACTATGGTGACTGTAAAAAATTGGTTTGTTACCGAAGCTTTTTGTTGTTACACAAGAGATGTTGCCAGGTTAAATTAGCCATCCGCGGGTTTTAAAGGGGACATATTATGTGAAATCTACTTATATGAGCTTTTAGTCAAGTAAAAACAGTGTTATGTCATTATTATACTACTCTGAGGTATGTTTCTATGGATTTGTGCGTGGTTGAGTGATCTGCCGTTGTGCTGCGTTTAAGGCTTGAGTGCGCTCGGTTCTCATGCTCCTCTCTCTGTGTATTTTTATATACTTAAATGTGATTATTCCAAACATTCAGACTCCGGGTCATACAGGGTTCAGAAATGTCACACAGTCATTTTTCAACAATAAAACAAACACGTAAAAACAGTTGCCATGGTGATATGGTACTATGAGGAGGCAGGGCTTATCAGAGATGTAGTTCTGAACAGGAAGTCAGTGGATCTGTTTCTATTATAAAACTGTTTAAATCAACACTGCCATTATGTCATTTAACTTGAGACAATTTTTAAATTTGTCTAGTCTTGGTTGTAGGGATGCACCATAGACTATAAATATAAATGGACGTGGCTAATCATCTAGTGTTCCAAACAGGAAGTGATCATGGGCATGCTTCAGGCTCCATCGACTCTGGCTCCAATTCACTTTCTATTGAAAAACTGTGTCCTCTCTCTGTAACTGCTGCTGTCAGACTCGTCATTTTGGCCTTAAATGTTCGTATTAACCCGCTCTACATAATCCTGGCGTTTTTATTTCACTATTGTGTCTGTAAATCAAGATCTGAACATGTAATAACAAACAAATCAGACGCTGTTGTTAGCGTTAACAACAGGTTTGATTGACAGCGTTGCTAAGCTGCCACCTCTTGCCAAACCAGCGGTGTGGGCAGAAAGGGGCATTACCTTCAACAGCTTCGCTCCAGATTGGCTCTTTGGTTACTATGACACCCGCGGTCAGAATTCCAGAAATTCAGCTCCAAATTGGCCGCTATAACTGCTCTAGCCTCGATGAGCTTCATTTGGAGCTGAACGCAGTGGGTGACGTCACACTCACTTAGTCCGCTTCTTTGTACATTCTGTGCTCTAGCGAGTTGAGGCTGTTGTTTTCTCTTTTGTTTTGCAGTGGGTTACGACCTTTGTGTTCAGAAAACTAACCAGAAGAAAAAACAGCATGAGGTAAAACTGGTCTAAATGAGTTTTATAACTGTTCTTTACCATTTAAAGTAGATACAGAACCTCTTTGAAAAGTATTACAAGGCGTTTCGGACCAACACTGTTCAGTAAATCGTCTTATCACACAAATTTATAGACCAAAAAGGAATATCGACTGGACCGATATCTTGGAACTGATATCAAATCCTTCAAAACTTTCAATATTGATGCTGATATATATCTCAATGCAATATTCATCACATAGTCACTTATTCATGTTATAATGGCAGTCTCATGTTTTATATATTAGATTAATATGTTTTGTTTAACTGGTAGCATGATTGGTCTCTCACTTGTCTGTTTTATTATTACTATGTATTGCTCAAACAGAAAACACTCTGTTCCACTTTGTGACACCATCATGTGGTAATACAGGAAGTGCTCCACTGTGTTTTTAAACTCCACACATCTTCACTAGAATCATTTGGATTATTTCAGTCCTGGAATTGCTGATCTCTGCTAAACTAAAAGTAAAATGTGAAAACTACCACTTCATGACATCACAAGGTGCAACAGAACATTTTGATCTTTGGAGATGTGGACAGACTAATAATAAAGTGTTAGTCAAATGTGTGTGAATGAAACAAAACACAACTCCAGGTCTGTTTTTGAGGAAGAAACAGCATTAGAACATGAATTAAAGCTCACAAGAGTCACGTTTGTGTAATGTGAGACCTTTCGAGTAGTTTCAGTATGACATGTTTCTGTTTGTTCTTCAGTATCGTGTCCTGTTTGAAGCCTTCGCTCTTCCTCCTCTTTCACTGGTCCAGCCCCTGCTCTTTTCAACTATTATCTGAGAGTCACCCCAGCCTCATTTGGATAGATCTGTATGCTGATTATGCACCAAACACTGTGTTTACCAGGCACAGCGCAAGCAAGGAAGCCATCTTTAATTCATTAAAAACACTCTGCCGGAAAGCCTCTTGTGCAGAGGAGCTGTGCAGTCTGCTCTAATGCTCTGAGTGTGCGGCGGCCTGAGCTACGGCAGAGGCACGGCAGAACTACGGCTACAGCAGAGCTAATAGGTGGAGGAGGCCGGGGTGAAACACAGTTCTTCTTCAATGGGCAATTCATTAGGAGTGAAGGAGGTGAGCGTCATGTTCAAAGGCTGAAGACTCTTCATTAGCCGCTCGAGCTCCTCACCAGTCGCACACACATGCACACACAGGCACAGGCACACACACACACACACACACACATTAGAGACAGAGCTGCCCCTATGCCAAAAGGGCATTGTCTAAACTGCCTTTTTATGTTCGACTAAATGTAAACACCAGAGGGTCAACAAAATCCATACCCAGATTCTAACTGAACCTACACTGTATCAAAACAGAACAGGTAAAAAGACATAAATCTGAATCATTTTAGAACCATCTCAGGTCGTTTTCACACTGCCTCAGGTTGACATAAAAGACCATTCACTTCAAGAGCGGTGCTTAGGCCGGTGTGAACCCAACAGTCTTTCTCTGGAGTCTGAAGCGCTCGGATCACTTCTGTGAATGGGCACTGCAGAGCTGCTGTTTGACACGTTCATCTGACGATGCAAAGTGGATCAACGTAATATCAGCCATAGTCTACTCCTCCTTCTGTCTGCGCAGGTGAATCCAGGCCTGTCTGCTTGTTGTTTCAAAAGCCTTTCCTCTGCCACCAGCACGTACAGTCGTCTGATTGGACGTAGCCAGATGCCGTTGTACACAGAGCCAATTAAAACTTTGGCCGTTACTTTAAAGTCACCAGGAGACTAGGCTGAAGTTCGTATCTTCTGCTGTTTCGATCTATGAACATTACAGTTTACAAGTCCATAGTGCAGCCTGCTCCTAACACATGTCCTATTACACTCTCTGTTCTACGAGGCCGTGACAATTAGCCGATGGAATCCAACTGAAGGCACTGCTGCGTGTGTGCTCATTTGCATCATATTTTCGCTCCAATCAGAGTTGAGTCTTTTGGCGCTGTGTTGAGGACGGCTTTCATCTTTGGGGGATTGTTACACGGATTGTTCGCTCCATTAATCCCTCTTCACGATGCTAAATGAGCGCATATTAAGGGCTGATTGACGCGCTATCTCGGCTGGATGCGGTCTGCGCGGTTTTGAAGATCTTTTGTGATCTTGGAGAGTTAGAAGTGCGGGGTGGGGACGCAGTTTGACAAGAAAAGCTGATTAATGAGACAAAAGGCATTGATAACGAGAACATAGTGAGATCTGAGCGCTGCAGTGAGGTCGGCCTGCGGAGTGTGGTTCCTCTCAGTCTGAACATTCTTCTGACCATGTCTTGTTCCAGCTTTGTAAAATCTTATTATTACTTACAACAAAGCCTAGAACACAAAACTGAACTCATTTTTTTAATATTCGTAAAGTTTGTGTTTTCCCCATAAACTGTATAAAGAAATGGACTAAGTGAGTGTGACGTCACCCACAGTGTTCGGCTCCAGTCAAATGAAGCTCATCCAGGCGAGAGCAGTTATAGCGGCGAATATGAAGCAAAGTTCCATATTTAAAATTCCGACTGTGAGTATCATAGCAACCAAAGAGCCAATCTGGAGCGAAAATGTTCAAGGTAACGCACCTTCCCGTCCGCATCGCTGGTTTGGCAGGGGGTAGGTGCTTAACACTGTCAATTAAACCTGCTGCTAACGCTAGTGGGAACAACCTCGGGGAAAGGAGGCGCCTGATTTGTCTGTTATTAATGTTCATATCTTGATTGATACGAACATTTAAGACCAAAATGATGAGTCTGACAGCAGCGGTTACAGAGAGAGGGGACACAGCTTTTCAATAGACAGTGAATAGGAGCCAGAGTCGACGGAGAGCAAAGTGCGTCCATGATCACTTCCTGTTTGTAACGCGGAGGCTAGCAGGTTAGCTATGTCCATACAGCCTATGCTTTCCCCCCTAAAGAGCATAATGTAAAACTAGCTCAAAATGAAACTGCTGTGTTCTGTCTGCAGGTAATTAAAAAATATTTTTATTTCTCAACAACCCGGAAGTACTCGCCAAAAGCTGCGCTCTGATTGGCTACACTTGGGCAGTCCTCCCCAGCTCCAGTTCCAACAGTTCTAAATAAATAAAGCCAAAAATACATGGGGATATTAGCAACGTGCTAGAGGGTTTGTGACAGCTACAGACGCATCAGGCAGGGCACATACTTTTACACTTGTATTGTTGCCTCCTCAGTAGCAGAGTGGTTAGCCCCTCTCTACGCCAAGCCCTAGTAAACGATCGCCCTGCACCTTATTTATATATTTACACGGCACTGTGAGGGGTTGTGATAAGTGTCAGAGAGACCAAACAGCACAAAACTACGAAAACAACAGCGGCACTCTGGTTTAAAAGAGTCTATTTTGAGTCGGGGACAGCTTCTCTTCCTGCTGCTGAATTAATCAAATCCAAAGGACATCATCTTCAAACCCGACACCCCCTAAAGGCGAGCGGCTCATTGCGTATGCAGCAGAGACGCTTCACAACAGCCTAAAAATACTGCGCTCCTAGAAGAGAGGTGCGCTACCAGTCTGAAGGGAAGAGGAGGAAGAGAGAGGAAGAGGAGGAAGATGAGGCAGAGAGAGGAGGAAGAGAGAGAGAGAGAAAGAGAGAGAGGGGGCTCGTGGGAATACACATTGTGATTAGATGCAAAAACTCAGCTCTCATAAACAGCATTAGTTCTTGTTAGACATCCCACCCTCCTGCACGTATGCAAGCTCTTTTTCTCTCTCTCTGCTCTTTCTCTCTCTCATCACTCTCTTTTTCTCTCTCACCTCTCTTTCTGTCTTTCTCTTCTTTTCTCTCTCTCTCCCTTTCGCTCTTTCTTTCCTCTCTCCTTCTCTCCATTCCCTCTTTCTCTCCCTCTCTCTCTCTCTCTCTCTCTTTTTCTCTCTCTGCTTGGTTAGTACATGGAAGAGGCCTTTGGTTAGCATGCAGGTCTGTTAGCATGGAGCGTTGTTAGCCTGGCGCTTTATTAGCATGGAGCTTTGTTAGCATGGAGTGTTGTTAGCCTGGCGCTTTGTTAGCATGGAGCGTTGTTAGCCTGGCGCTTTGTTAGCATGGAGCGTTGTTAGCCTGGCGCTTTGTTAGAATGGAATGTTGTTAGCATGAAGCTTTGTTAGCATGGAATGTTGTTAGCATGGAGCTTTGTTAGCATGGAATGTTGTTAGCATGAAGCTTTGTTAGCATGGAATGTTGTTAGCATGGAGCTTTGTTAACATGGAGCTTTGTTAACATGGAGCATTGTTAGCATGGAGCGTTGTTAGCATGGAGATTTGTTAGCATGGAGATTTGTTAGCATGCCGATTTGTTAGCATGGAGTGTTGTTAACATCGAGCTTCGTTAGCATGGATCGTTGTTAATATGGAGCTTTTTTAGCATGGAGGTTTGTTACCATGGAGCTTCGTTAACATGGAGCATTGTTAGCATGGAGTTTTGTTATCATGGAGCGTTGTTAGCATGGAGGTCGTGAACCCTTTATGTCTAACAGAAGCTGAACTCAGACTGGGTGAGCATCTGAAATGAAGTGATATTTTTGAATAAAATATTGTAAAGAACGACATGGCCCTGAGGCGTTTCATCACAAGTTTTTTTTTTTTTTTTTGGTTTGTGAGAAATCATTATTACAGACCATTTCAAGTGTACAAGTAAACACACTGGAAGATGACGTTAAGGCAGTTTGGATGTTCCTTTTGTGCTGTAGTGACTTAATGGTAGACAGGGCTTTGTGCCAGCAGGGGGCGTAAGGACTTCCACTGTGGGTGCACTGAGGGGTGAAGTATTTTCATATGATTAAAAACAGTCTGCCACTAGAGGGCGCAAAAGTGAATGGGGTTAAAAGTTTAAATGTCTAAAGTTTTGCTGTTGTGGAGACAAAATGAAGGTTAAAAACACAAAAAGCATCAAACAGAATGAGTATTTTAGATGTCAACAAGCAGCGATTTTAAATTAAAATTTCAGATGATTATTTCTAAACATCAGACTGCTCAGGCTTTTGATTTTTTATTTTTTGCATTTTGTTTGAATATTTCCTGTCTGTGTTATGAAATATCTTTTGCCCTGGGTTTTAAATCCTGTATGGTCGAGTACAATGATCAATACATAATTCAGATTATATTTAATATTAATTATAAAAACTCCAAATATTGTAGCAGCAACATGAACCTGACCTAATGCCACTGTCACGAGACAGTCCATTCTGTCCATCCAGAGAGAGAGAGACAGGGAGGGGGAGAGCAGGAGCAGAAGTGACGGAAAGGGAGAGGGAGAAAGAGATTAGGAGAGTGAGGGAGGAAGAGAGGGGGAGAGAGAGCAGTAGCAGGAGGGACAGAGAGAGGAGAGAGGGAGAGAGAAAGCAGGAGAGAGAGAGAGCATGAGAAGAAGAGAGAGGGAGAGAGAGCAGGAGGGAGAAAGAGAGGGGGAGAGGAGGAAAGAGAGAAAGACGGAGAGAGCAGGAGAGGGAGGGAGGGATAGAGCAGGAGGGAGAAAGAGAGGGGGAGAGGAGGAAAGAGAGAAAGACGGAGAGAGCAGGAGAGGGAGGGAGGGATAGAGCAGGAGGGAGAGAGAGAGAAAAGAAAGACAGGAGCAGGAAAGAGAAAAAGAGAGAGAGAGTGCAGGAGCAGGAGGGAAGGAGAAGGAGGGAGAGAGCAGGAGGGAGAGAGAGGGAGGGAGCAGGAGGGAGAGAGGGGGGAGGGGGAGAACGAGAGCAGGAGCAGAAGTGATAGGAAGGGAGAGAGAGAGGAAGAGAGGGGAGAGAGCAGTAGCAGAAGGGAGAGAGAGGAAAGAGAGAGGGAGAGAGAGTAGGAGAGAAAGACAGAGAGAGAGGGGAGAGAGCAGGAGGAAGAGAGAGAGTGAGAGGGAGGGAGAGAGAGGGTGAGAGGGAGGGAGAGAGAGCAGGAGGTAGAGAGAGGGGGAAAGGGAGGGAGGGAGAGAGAGCAGGAGGTAGAGAGAGGGAGAGAGGCAGGGAGAGAGCAGGAGGGAGCAGAGCTGTGACATGATTGGACGAGACACCCAGCATCCACATCAAAGGCATCTCCAGTGTTTTGGCCCAGAGCAGCTCTGAACACCCCCCACCATCACGCCGCGTACGTACACAAAAGACCCAACACCACCATTCAGCTGACATCACGGCGTTCTACAGACCTGCGTCGTTTCACTGAGACGGAACGCACGGAACGCACACAACGCAGCATCACCGGAGCAGATAGCACACTTTTATCAAGAGGCTGAAGAAAGATGGCGGGTCGCGGGGTCGTGTCAGTTTATACACACAAACACAAACCAACACAAAACAACCAATCACCTTTTATGTTCCCTTCTACTGATTTATCATGATTTTGCATTTGATTTTTATCTCATTCTATTAAAAACAAATGCAAATGAGCGGTCGATATTCATTTTCTGAATATAAACTTTGCCGTTGAAGTCTTAAAATCGTCCGAATCCAAACCACATGCTTCTCCTGACAGAATAGGCTGAGGTTTTCTCTAAGAGACACGGCCTGATTTCAACTTATTTTAGTTTGTTTAAAGAAAAGGTTAAAGTGATTTTGAAAACTTGTGTCACCATCCCTTTACATTTATTTTATTGCATCAGTGTTGATGTTAAAATATCTTAGAACTGTTATAATTTAAATTTTACGTAAATATGTTACCGTTATTTTAAGAGCAATAACGCGCATGAGGCAAAGAGCACACGCTTGGGAAATGTGCTGAGTTGAGGCAGATCATAAAGACAGAGCCAAATGGTTTTCTTACTGTAGTATTGTGTATTTTTGAGAATGAGTTGGTTTGATTCTTTCTGTAAAAAAAGGATTTTGTAACTCTCTTCAGAGTTCAGTTCATCAGAGTCCAGTGGAAGTTATTTTCTCTTCAATAAAAATACACGAGTAACACCAATGAACAATACAAAACCAGGCCTCAAGAAATGAACATAAATGTTTGATTGATACTACAACGGGGCGGCGCCAGGACGAAGAGGCACGATCAGAGGAACTGTGAAATACACGTCACTATTAATGAATTAAACAAGAGAGAAATGCGAGAAAAGTCTATGTATAAAGTGTGTGGTGAGAGGATTTACAGCCTTAAAACATATAGAAAAATTGTGAAGGGCACTTCCAGCACGACAAGGCCTGTCCCATTCCATGTACCCCATGAATGCGGACGACAAATGTGCCTTGCGTTTCTATGGAGATCGGCCGTGAGCGAGTGTTACAGCCGAGCAGACTTTGCACCCTTTTATGTCCCATCATGCACTGTGCCTCACTTCTTCTACGGGAGAAAATGGAGTCTTCGGCAGCTATGGAATACACTTTAAATGTAAATACTGGTTTACCTCACCTACAACAGAGCTGCATCAAACTGTTAAAATTTGAATAAAAAGTTGATGTACGCTCTGTGGTGTAGGCCTGTCCCATTTTGGCACGGACACACACACACGTAGACACACACACATAGACACACACATACACACGTAGACAGGCATACACACTTACAAACGTAGACAGCCATACACATACTCACACAAAGAAACACATACACACAGACACACAAACACACCCACATATACGCACAGACACACACACATACACATACGCAGAAACACACACACATAGACACACACACACATACACATACGCAGAAACACACACACATAGACACACACACACATACACATACGCAGAAACACACACACATAGACACACACACATACACACGTAGACAGACATACACACTTACAAACATAGACAGCCATACACATACTCACACATAGACACACATACACACGGACAGACACACATACACATTTTTAGCCCTGGGGATCACACAGTTCTGCTGTGGACATGTCCAGAGTCGCCCCAGAGTCTCCATCCAGACGAGCCGACAGACGAAGACAAGGACAAGCACATTTTGACGCATTATAAACTATCAACACAACTATTCAGAGATTTAAACAGAATCAGACATTTGCATCTCACATTTTAAACATTATAACAAAATAAGACTCAGTGAGATGTACACTACACATTACACTACACATTTTATCTTATTATAATGTTACTCTGCCCAAGTCTTTTCTCCCTCTTCAGCTCTCAAAGCACCAGTGTTAAATGATATCTTTTGGTATGAAGCTCCTCTGTGTTTTTAAGATGAGCTAACGATGTTTTGAACTTCTGGTTTCAATTGCTTCACTCTTCAATGCACCAGCTGATTGAGCCCTTGTGCCTCAGCTTGTGCTTTGAATAAATACAATTATTATAGATTATTTCACGAAAGCTCTATATGTAATACCAAGGTTTAGGTGAGAAAATATTGTTTCAAAAGTCTGATCATAAAGAGAAACATGAACATATTAAAGGTCCAAAATTGACTTTCATGAGGTTTAAGTTGTGCTCTAATGCTGTTCCCTCCTCAAAAACAGACCTGGAGTTCTGTTTTGTTTCATTCACACATGTTTGAGTAACACTTTATTATTAGTCTGTCTACATCTCCAAAGCTCAAAATGCTCTGTTCCACCTTGTGATGTCATGAAGTGGTAGTTTTCAAGTAAACAGCTCCTTTTACCTTTAGTTCAGTAGAGATTGGCAATACCAGGGCATCACCCAAATCACCGAAATGATTCTAATGAAGGTGTATGGAGTTTAAAAACACAGTGGAGCACTTCCTGTATTACCACATGATGACATCACAAGGTGTAACAGAGTGTTTTCAGTTTGAGAGAAAAAAGCCTAAATATGCAGGGTTTGTATGTTAAACATGTGTGAATGAAACAAAACTCCACATCTGTTTTGTAATGAGGAAACAACACTAGAACACAGATCAGATAATAATATTGAATTAATATGGGCCCTTTAAGGTAATATGGGTCTGCCACATTGTGAGGGTGGGTGGGTTTGACCTTGCAGGTGGCTCGAGTGCTGTGTCTGTCTGACCTCTGCAGCAGCGTCTCCGAGTACATCAGACTTTCCAGTGGGAGCCGTCTCCTCCGCCCTCCCCCCAGTGAAAGGCTCTGTTTAATTGCTTGCACATGGTTAATCCAAATTACGCACGGCTGCAAAATAAGATATTCCATTTCATTTGTGTAACCAGTGACTTCAACCGATCTTTTTTTATCCTACAAATTTACATAAGAGAGAAGACTCAACGACTGCAGCAGCGCCTGGAAAAGACACCAGACCGTTTTACTCAAATGTTTGAGCTGGGCCATCGCTGCCATAGACTGTATAAAGAAGTGGACTGAGCGAGTGTGACGTCACCATAGACTGTTTTTATAAATGGACATAGCTAACCTGCAAGCCGCCGCGTTCCAAACAGGAAGTGATCATGGGCGCGCTTTCGGCTTCATAGATTCTGTCTCCAATTCACTTTCTATTGAAAACCTGTGTCCCCTCTCTCTGTAACTGCTGCTGTCAGACTCGTCATTTTGGTCTTAAATGTTCATATTAATTTCTACATGATCCTGGGGTTTATATTTCGCCATTTTGTCTGTAAATTAAGATATGAACATAAAAGACAAATCAAGCGCCTTCTTTCCCCGAGGTCGCTCCCACTAGTGTTAGCAACAGGTTTGATTGACAGCGTTGCTAAGCACTCCCTGCTAAACCAGTGGTACGGATAGGAAGGAACGTTCAACAGCCTCATTCTGGATTGGCTCTTTGGTTGCGGTCGGAATTCCAAATATGGAACTTTGCCCCAAATTGGCCGCTATAACTGCTAACCTCGATGAGCTTCATTTGTCTGAAGCCGAACGCTGTGAGTGAATAATGTTCCTATATTGATTTACGGACAATACAGCAAAATAGCGGCGGCTAGCAGGTTAGCTATGTCATTTTTTATATATCTATGATCGCTATATTAGCCACAGCGAGTGTTTTAGTGACTGGGGTGAAATACTTTTGGGCTCTATAAAAGTTGTATAATTACAGAACATTGTGCCGTGCTTCAGTCCCTTCTCCAAAACTCAAAGAGGCAAATGGATTTTCAAATGGCATTATCCTATTGTCCTGATCCATGTTTCTTTATGGTCTGGTAGAATCTGAGCAGCTCTGCTTTCACAATGGACACGGAGCCGGGGATTACACAGGCATTCAGGCAATCAAACGGTTCCAATTTCAGCATTCTCTAAAAAGTGCGAATTTTGTATCAAGAAAATGTGTAATTCTTAAAGGGCCCATATCACACTGCTCTCTGATCTCTCTAATGTTGTTTCATTCACACATGTTTAACACACAAACCCTGCATATTTAGGCTGAGTTCTTCTCTCTCAATACATAAATATATAGTTAATAGAATATTTAAGAACAAAATGAGTCTGACAGCAGTAGAGAGGGGACACATCCAGTCTGGAACACAGCTAGCAGGTTAGCTATGTCCATTTATGTATACTGTCTATGAGTTTAACTGAGGTCAAAAACAGTGAGTCTCAGGATCTAATGTTCTTGGCAAATGTGGGAAATGTCTAAACAGCAAAAACAGCAAAAACACTATCAAAGTCAGATTTCACATTATTGTGTCAGAACATCTGAAAAAACGCTCATATTGTGTTTCCATATCGACTGGTTTAACATGACAGCACTTTACAACAGCATCTTGAGCTCCTGCCACTTCTGTCATTTTAAGGTCTGGAGAAGGCGCCGGACTAAATATGTTCATCGAAAATCTATGTATAAAACAAAACACAACTCCAGATGTGTTTTTGACGATGGCGTTGCATCCAACATGGTTAAAATACATGTGGGACTTTCACACGAACGTTTTTTGAGAACATGGCTCGACAGGATCCAGGTGTGAAGAGGGACGTGCTCTGCCTCAGTGTTCAGTGCTGTGGACTCTCAGCTGTTTCTCTGAGTTTCTGTCACCTTTATCGCTCTTGAAACAGCCAGCTAGTATGCCCCCTAGAGGAAATTCAGTTTGAACACTGAAGCCCTGTTCAAATATGTAGCAGGAGTCTACACCAGCAGACCAAGGTTTGGACACACTTTTTCACAGCTATAAAACTAAGGATGACGCATGTGGTAGTAGTAAACAAAATATAAACTCAAAATAACTCCAAACTGGTTAAAATATCCACCACTTTCACATTTTTATACAGCTCTTTCCACCTTCAAAATATTCAAAGCACTTTACATCAAGGAACCACTCACCCATTCACACACACATACGCACACCAGTGTACACAGACACTGGGGGCGAGGTGGGTTAAGTGTCTTGCCCAAGGACACAACATCAGCATTCATTTTTGGCAGCAGGAATCGCACCATCAACATGTGGGTCAATGGCTCTGACGGTTCTACAAATGATGTTTATATCGAGAGCGGGATTTGAGCTGCCAACCCTCGGATCAGTGGACAAACGCTCTACTAACTGAGCCACTGTTGCTCTCAAGAAGCTCACTGAGAGAAGGACATGGGTTTGTAGCTCTGTCGACAAAGTAAAGGGTAGATAATCTGAGCATTTGAATCTAAAATATAAAAAATACATATTTAGTTGAGTTATCTGTGTAATCCTTCAGTGGTCCAGGTCTGATCCATAGTAAAAGCAAAATGTAAAAGCTGTCACTGGACAAATTGTTGTAGGAGTGAAGACGTTTGGCTGCTCATCTTCAGTTCTGGTCAGATTATTGCTGGACACTTATATCTGTCTGAAAGGAGACGCTAACTACACTGAAGCTAAAAACACCTATTGTTTACAGTTTCTGTTTGTAGGCTAGATCTATTGAGTTACACTAAGTGACAACACTGTGCCTGAGTCATACTTAGCATAGTCATTCATGCCCCTAATCAGTGATTTCACACCTATTAGCATCACGGTTAGCCATATTGTTTTCTTTGTTCTCTTTGTTTTGCTTTGAGTCTGAGGATGGAGTTATAGATAGGGGTGAGAGGGGTTATAGATTATGTCTAACACCCCCATTCCTGTTCAAGAAAATCATAGGGCTAGCCAGGATGCTAATAGGTGTGAAATCACTCATTAGGGGTTCATTAGGGGCCTCAATGACTATGCTAAGTATGACTCAGGCACAGTGCACACAGTCTATAAACCTAGCCTACAAACAGAAACTGTAAACAAACAGCTGTGTTAGCTTCAGTGTCGTTAGCTCCTCCTTCAAACAGACATAAGGCAGTGTCCACCAGTAATCTGACCAGAACTGAAGAATGGATGAGAAGAGAAATGTCTACACTCTAAAACTTTTTGTCCAGTGATAGATTTTACATTTTGCTTTTACTATTTAGTTGAGTTATTTAACTTTTTTCTTTGCTACATAATTCCATATATCTTGGTCCATATATTCAATGTCTTCTGTGTGTATATAAGATGTAGAATGTAGTAAACAGGAATGACCAACGCTCCCACAAAGTGCCCCACTTTCATAGCACGTCCAGTCTCAACAAAAAATGTTCAGATGGTTCAAATTTTGGGTGTTCAAAATGAGACTACAATAAAAATATCTCTCTACAGAAGCAAACTACATTTAAACTGGCTTAAAACAGCGACTCAAACGTGGAGGGGGTGGGGTTCACTCTGTCGTTATTAAGCTCTAAATTAACATGTTACGTGAGCACCCGCATTCAAGACCTTAGCAAAATGTCTGCTGCCGCCCATGGTAGTAAACATAAAGAAAACACACACTGAACGAGAGGGCGTGTCCAGACTTCGGGCTGGTCTACACCTTCCTCCAGCTCCTTCAGATGGAGTGAGTTCAGGGCAGGAGAGCGTTCATGTCTGGGCTGTGGAGACGCAGCTGAAAACCATCTGCTCTGGAACAACTGGCTGCTTTAACAAGTAGCAAACTGTCAGGGAGGATTAATGCGCTACCTTAAACGTGAGTTCATAATAAATGGGCTGTTTACTTGTTGAAGGGGGAAGCCATAGATAACAGCGCTCGGGGCCCCTCTCTCTGCCACACAGATGGGTCGGTTAAGTGGGGACCTGCCTGCTCTGTGGCCCCCAGCTCCCAAATCATTAGCAGCAAAACAAGACTTTTAACTCACTGTGTAATGCAAAAGGTCAATGTGGAGGCCGCACTCGGAACAATGGGAATAGACCTTTTACGCAAAGCTCCGCCATGTTTTATCAATATTGACAGCTACGTTTAATATGAGCAGAGGTACAAGTAGAAAAGTAGAGTTTAGAGTTTTTTTAGTCCTAAACCAGACTCGGAGAAACTTATCCATGCTTTTGTCTCCAGTAGGTTAGACTACTGTAACGTCCTACTCACTGGCCTCTCCAAACGAGCCTTAAGACAGAACAGAACATCCAGAACACTGCTGCTCGGGTCAGGACTAGAACCAGGAAGTACGAGCACATGTGTCCTGTGGCTCAGGTCTCTGGCTCCTGTGGCTCAGAGACTTTAAAGCAGCTCTGTGTGAACAAGTCTCTCCATGGACCAGCACCAAAGAACATCTCCCACATGATAGAGCACATGAAACATCTCACATGAGGAGGACTAAACCAGGACTAAACCAGGACTAAACCAGAACTAAACCAGGACTAAACCAGGACTAAACCAGGACTAAACCAGGACTAAACCAGGACTAAACCAGGACTAAACCAGGACTAAATCAGGACTAAACATGGGGAATCAGTCTTTGAGTTTTGTGCAGCTAAAACCTGGAACAGTCTTCCTGAAAATGCGAGACAGGCCTCTACTTTGACAATGTTTAAATCCAGGTTCTGTTTAGTTGTGCAGATTCCCCTAATGAAACTACTGCACATCACATCAGGTTTGTGAAGTTGCTGTGTAAAGTTTTATATCATATTTTTGTATATTTATGGAGAATTGGGTGGAGCCTCGCACATAATCTTACAGCTAACCCTAAGGATGGTTCAAACAGGACCCAGGAGAGATCGCTAAATGACTCAAACATGCATGGATGACACTCAAACTTCTTGTGGCATGTTTTTGATCAAAGAACAACGTTAGAACATGGGAGAAAGAAAAAAGAGTTTGCATAATACCTTCTCTGTAAACAATTCTCATACTGATCCATCACAATTTGCATTAAACAAATCAGACACTTTCTTTTTAGAATCATTCCATAAACATAAACAAGATCAACTTTTAACCAGAGCCACAAACACAAAAAGATCTAGATTATTCCTCAAATATCTGATCTGTTCCACACAAAACGCTCTCACTGACAGAGGACAGGCTGTGGACTTCAGCCCCATGATCTGAAACTATCACAAATCAGTTTGATGAAAATTCGATTAATAGCACAGGCCTGTTCACTCCCTCCTCCCTCTCTTTTCCTCCTCTCTTCTCCCTCTCACCTCTCTCTCCTCTTCTCTCTCTGCTCCCTCTCTTCTCCTTCCCTCTCTCTCCTCCCTCTCTTTCCTCCATCAGCTCCTCTGACTGTTCATTTTTACATAAAGATCTCCTTCTGTTTGTCCTATTTAACCTTTACTCCTCTTGTTTACCCCAGACTGTCTTTCCCTCTCTACCCTGCCCTCCTCTTAGTCTTTTCTTTCTCTCCTTCCTCTTTCTCCCCCCCTTCTCTTTCTCCCTCTCTCCTCCTCTCCTCTTCCCTCCACTGCTCCTTTTTGCCAGTTTTCCCCCCTCTGCTCCTCTTCTCTTCCCTCCTCTTTCCCCCTCTCCGCCCTTCTCCCTCCTGTTCCTCTTTGACTCCTCTCCCTTCTCATTTCTCCTCCTCTCCTCTCCTTTGACCCCCTCTCTGCTCCCCCTTTCTCCTCCTCTCCCTCTCCCTCTCTCCTCTCGTCCTCCCCCCTTCTCTCCCTCCTCCGGGGCCCCCAGACCCACTGTGGGGGTTTCACTAATGAGCCTCTGCTCTCCACCGAGACCGTCCCAGGACAGCTTCAGCTTCATCTACAATTGGTTCCAAAGGGTTTAAACGCCGAGCTGCTGAAGCTTCACTGTCTGAGATTAGGAGGTAATAAAGGAGGAAGAGCCGCCGACGGAGGAGCTGCAGACGGAAGAGCTGCAGACGGAGGAGCTGCAAACGGAGGAGCTGCAGACGGAGGAGCTGCAGATGGAGGAGCTGCAGACGGAGAAGCTGCAGACGGAGAAGCTGCAGACGGAGGAGCTGCAGATGGAGGAGCTGCAGGGGTGCGCTCCTGCTTTATGTGATGTTATTTAGGGCAAAATGAGGTAAAATCAATACAGGTAAAAACGAGACATAGGAGAGGAGGAGATAGGAGGAGAGGAGGGGAGGAGAAGAGGAGGAGAGAGGATGACAGAGAGAGAAGGAGGAGAGCATGAGAGGAAGAGAAGAGCGAAGAAGAGGAGGAGGAGAAGAGAGGCTGAGAGGTAGAGAAGAACAGGAGAAGAGAGTGTTTTTTCCTCACTCCCCTGTTCCTTCGGCTCTCGTCCGCTCCTCCGGCTCCCCTCCGCTCCTCCAGCTCCCGTCCGCTCCTCCGTCTCCCGTCCGCTCCTCCGTCTCCCGTCTGAAGGCCTCTGGTTTGGACTGAGATCACGCGGAGAACCTCCCCCTCAGCTCCAATCCTCCCAGGCCTCTGTAGCTGTATAAATCATTACGACACATGCTCCTCTGAGATGCGGCGCCGGTCACACGAGTCCTTCGCCAAAACGCATTTGATTCCATTTGGCGTGAGGCGCTCGCTAACGGCCCGGTGCCTAACAAGCAGCCTGATGTTAAATTTAACCCTTGTTCATCTCATTTGCATCCCCGCTCTGAATTGGTAACCGCGGAAACCAAAGTAGATGCTCTGTAAAAAGACACGGCGAGCGCGTCTCTTAAGTCCCGTACAATTCCCGTCGTAATGCGTGAACACGGCGGCCTTTGTGCGCGTGCTGATGGGGACGCGGGGAGGATGGAGAGGCCGCATTGTTCTGAGTCTATAATCCAGCTCACATTCAGACTGTGTGCAGGTTTTAAACAGCAACATAAAGGCAAACGCTACCTGCTTACGGCGCATACACTGAGCCGCTACAGAGGCCCTGCAGGGACATTTCAGGGACATTTCAGTGAACAGCAGTGGGTCTGATGCTATTTAGAATGTAATTGAACTGTTCCATTTAATAAAGAGGCAGGTTTATGCAGAGACGTGTGTGTGACCATGTTTTCTGTCACATAATCCAACACAAATGTGCTTTTATTTTAGTTTTATCTGATAAAGACGCAGTGATCCAGCTTCTTCTGTTACAATACTGATGTTGATTCTTTGGCTTTTGTTTATCTGTGTGTTTGTGTGTGTGTTTATTTACTTGTGTGTGTCTGTGTGTGTTTATTTGTGTGTGAGTGTTTGTTTGTGTGCTTGTGTGTTTCTTTGTTTGTGTTTGTGTGTTTCTTTGTTGGTGTGTGTTTGTCTGTGTGTGTTTGTTTGAATGTTTGTGTGAGTGTTTCTTTGTGTGTGTTTATTGGTTGGATGTTTGTGTGTGTGTTTCTTTGTGCGTTTGTTGGGGTGTGTTTGTGTGTGTGTTTCTTTATGTGTGTGTTTCTTTATGTGTGTGTTTCTTTCTTTGAGTGTTTGTTTGCGAGTTTGTGTGTTTGTTTCTTTGTGTGTTATTTTTTCTGTGTGTTTGTGTTTCTTTGTGTGTTAGTTTGTATGTTTTTGTTTATTTGTGTGTTAGTTTTTCTTTGTGTGTGTTTGTTTATTTCTTTGTGTATTAGTTTTTGTTTGCGCGTGTGTCTGTGTGTTAGTTTGTGTATGTTTGTTTCTTTGTGTGTGTGTTTATTTGTGTGTTAGTTTTTCTTTGTGTGTGTTTGTTTATTTGTTTGTTTGTGCAGACTCACAGCTGCAGTCTGGGACAGGATCATGTCTGAGCCTGTCACTCTGCTCTGATAAACACATGAGAAACACATGATAAACACACGGGTCACATGTTCAGGTCCTTCTGCTCAAACAACACACAGACAGAAAAACGGACAGAAAAACAGACACGATGTTCAACAGTTGCCTCCTGAGCAAAATGACACTGTGTGCAACTGTAAACACATGGAAAACTCCACAAACAGAAGAGGAGCAGCTCACCCATTTACTCTACACTGCACATAATAAAATGATTTCAGATTCATTAAGGGGCCCATATTACCTTAAAGGGCCCATATGATGCTGTTTTCTGATCTGTTCTAATGTTGTTTCCTCATCACAAACAGACCTGGAGTTGTGTTTTGTTTCATTCACACATGTTTAACACACAAACTCTGCATATTTAGGCTGAGTTCTTCTCTCAAACTGAAAACACTCTTCTCCACCTTGTGATGTCATCATGTGGTAATACAGGAAGTGCTCCACTGTGTTTTTAAACTTCATACACGTTCACTAGAATCATTTGGATCATTTCAGCCTTAGAATTGCCAGTTTCTACTGAACTAAAGGTAAAAGGAAAGGTTAACTTGAAAACTACCACTTGATGACATCACAAGGTGGAACAGAGCATTTTGAGCTTTGGAGATGTTACAGACTAATAATAAAGTGTTACTCAAACATGTGAGAATGAAACAAAACACAACTCCAGGTACTTTGGCACTTTTAAAACATGTTTTGTCTGTACATATTCACTTGTTAAAATAGATATGCTACATGAGTTGTGTATTTTGCAGAATGCTAACAGCTTCCAGCCCTGAGCGTTGTGCTTTTGGCAGCTTTTGTTTTAATAGTAACAGTTTCGTGACACCCCCAGAGCACTGTGATCGGCGTGAACGTTCTCTCCAGAGCCTTTCTTCAGTGTGTATGTGACGCTAGCCGAGCGAGTGGGCAGTTATCAGGTTAAACAGCAGAACTCCTGAGCTAGCGTTCTGCTTCTTTTGGCGTCTCTGGTTCATATGTGTAACAGTGTTAGCGTAGCCTCCTCCGCTCACACAGATCAGATAAGAGCAGCGTGTGGGAAGAGGCATTGGCCGCTCTTTCACCCTCCTCTGCTGACATCTCACTCCAGACGTCTCACTCCAGACTCACATCACAAACCTTTGGAGTTCACAGTTAAAATGTTAAAATAGTAATTATGAAGAAAGTTGTTCAGTAAATGGCTGCATCTTTTTCCATCTCAACTTGGAAAAGTTGAGAAAAATATTAGTACATTTAACTGTGTACTTTTATTTAGACTAGATCAGCAGTACACCATTTATACTATGTAGTGTGTTTTAAAAGCAGATATTTATAAAAAATAAATAAACAAATAAATGAATAATTAAATATTAAGCAGTGATAAAGGCCCTCTATGAAAAATATTGGACGTTGCCATGGTTGCATGCTTGCAAACAGAGGTATGGTGTCATTGGCTTTTTTGTTCAGTATGGCAAGACAAATGTTACCAAACTTCAAATGCTTGTGACAAACACATTTTTTTGGGTTCCATTCAAAATTTCAAGGGGGCGCTGTGGAGCAATGTCTCATCTATGTAAATTGTATCAATGAGTTCAGATCATTGTTTTGGACAAAATGTATATTAATGCCGAGCAATGAAACACTGCATGTCTAAGTTACACACAATGTAGTACTTCAAAAAACAGCTTTTTTCTTTGTAGGTTGACTACGCTTACATTGTATGACTTAACAAAATTTAAATTAGAGCTCATTGAGTTCTAATTTTTGATACCAGTCACTGGCATGTCGGGTTGTGTTTACTACTTGACTTTTGCCAGGCTCGGGCCTAATAATAAATACATTAATAAATTAATATTTTTTTAAATGGTAGATCAGGCATCAGCTTCAAATATAACAGTTTTTTAGTCTATAAACTGGTACAATAAGACGATGTACCGGCCGACGTAGGCCCAAAACGCATCATGATATTAAACTTTTTTACACTATTTTTTCAAATCTTTGTTGAAAACTCACTTTAAACTCGAGCTGAGCTGGACTCTTGAATAGTTTTATATTTGTATTGTTCTATCGTGTTTTTGCATGTTTTGTTTTATAACGTTTCACTTTATATCACTTTTGTACAGCGCTTTGGGCAGCTGTGGGTGTTTTTAAAAGTGCTTTAGAAATACATTTGACTTGACCTCTAAATACATGATTTTTTTTTTTTTATCTTATGCTGTTTGTGTTTAAAGCAAATAAATATCGGCATCGGAGCTGAAAGAGCTGGATGGGTGTGTCTCTGCACTTTAATAGGCCTTGTGTCAGTTCACTGCCTGTGTGTCACTCGAGGCTCACTGGACCATCCTAGAGCGCTGTTTATTTATCCCTCATGATCAGAGTTCAAACTGAGCCATGTTCCTCACACATGGTTCAAATCAGGTCCAGGGCCTTAAATCAACTCACTGTCCTCAGGATCACAGGACGCAGTGATGCAAAGTTCACCAGAATCCACACATGATAAACTGAGACGTGAAGCCAAAAGAGGTCATTTTTTGGCCCAAGACAAGAATTTAGTGAGCGCAAAAAGCAAGAGAGGAGAGAGAGATTTAGAAACGACTGGAGCTACTGAAGAAGGCCTGTGCATCCAAACCTGTGCTCCGCCCATTTCTCTGACTTTTCTGACGTTTCTAAAAAAATCATAATAATGTAGAATGTAGAGAAGGTTTCAGCAGTGGCCATCTGGACTCTGTGTTTGCAAATAAGATGTTAATAATAATAATAAAATGAAATGGATAAACTCCCTTAGCCTTTCATAAGAGCCTAAGAAACATCCCAAGTGTGGAAACGAGGCGATTGTGTTCATCATAATAATAAATGTAGAGAAGGTTTCAGCAGTGGTCATCTGGACATGTTTTTTTTGCGATCAAGATGTTTCATAATAATACTTCAGTCCCCTCATAACAGAGCATAAGAAACATCCAAATGTGGAAACGAGGCTATTGTGTTACTAAAAAAAAAAAAAAAAAAAAAAAGTAACGTAGAGAAGGTTTCAGTAGTGATCATCTGGACATGGTTAAATAAAATAGATAGGGCTGAGGGACTTTAAGTACTTGACACACTTCAGTCCTTTCATAAGAAACATCCCCAAGTGTGGAAACGAGATGATTGTGTTCCTAAAATAAATTCTTATAATAAATGTAGTAAAGGTTTCAGCAGTGGTCATCTGGGCATTGTTTTTGTGATCAAGATGTTTCATAAAAATAAAATGACTTGTTCATGGTACTTGACAGACTTCAGTCCCTTTCATAACATCCCCATCTGTGGAAACGAGGCGATTGTGTTCATCATAATAATAAATATAAAGAAGGTTTCAGCAGTGGTCATCTGGACGTTTCATAAAAAATAGAATAGATAAACTCCCTCTGCCTTGTTCTTGGTACTTGACAGACTTCAGTCCTTTCATAACAGTGCATAAGAAACATCCCAACTGTGGAAACGAGGCTAGTGCATTCCACAGCTTCATTCTAAAAAGAGCCACCAGACTCTCATTAAAGCCCCATGTTGGAGCACATTAATAATGCAGCGCGCTCTGGCCAGCATCTGTACATTCATTTGATCTGCACAACTTTTGCTACTTTGGGCTTTTATTTAGTGCCGTAAAAGTCCTCGGTGTCCCTGAGTGTTCACAGGGTGTCGCGTGCTGCCATTTGACAGTTCTAAATACGGGGCTGTTTGAAGATGAACCCACAGGCCGCTGCAGGAGCACGATCCAGGCGAAATATCCAGGCGAAACATTCAGGCAAAACTAATGAGAAGGAGTCTGGTCACTGCCTGGTACACGCGTTTGGCTAAGTTTAAAATCCACAGCCTCCAGAGAAGTGCTCCCCATCACGGGGACTGTTTCGGAAAACAGGAAAGAGTTTGAGCACAGTAGTACTCAGTTTTCTTACTTAAGTAAAAGTAGACACTTCAGAGTAAAAAAGTATGCAAGCTAAAAGTATCACAGGAAAAAGTACATGTTTAAAATGTACTTAAAGAGTAAAAAGTGAAAGTATTTTGCACAGATTTTGAGTCCTATAAAGCTTCCAATGTGGTGATTTTGATTTTTTTTTTTTCAACAGAACAAAGCTGTTTTTATTTATATGTTGTTTATTTATATGTTTAATTTAGTTTGCTCATATTATAAAAATGTAAAAAATATAAATTATATATAAATATAAAATTATATATTATGCCTGATTCTGTATTATTATTATTATTATTATTATTATTATTATTATTATTATTATTATTATTATTATTATTATTATTATTATTATTATTATTATTATTATTATTATTATTGTATTACATGGCATTATTACTATATGTATATTTTTATTTATTTTTTATTTTTTACATGCCCATCACAAGGGGATCACGGGGTATGGGGTTTAAAAAAGGGAAAAAATGCAATCAAACTGTAACTGTATAACTGCAGATGATATCAACAACTGTTTCGTGTGAGTTTTGGAGGTTTTGGGGCCTATGATGAACACAATATCCACAAACAAACGTCTTACAATATGTTTCCATCCAGCTGCAAAGGGAGGAAGCAGGTTTTTCAGGTATTTGAACGTATTCCTGGTTCCCACAAAGCGTTTGGCACATTATATTATTCACAATGCACGTCGCATTTTCAGGCTTGTGTCCAGCTTTAAAACTGCATTTTTCAGACGGTGAAACGGAGCAGAGATAAAGTGACTGTGCACAGGGAACTCCGCTCATTTTTCTGTGTGATCGATACAGACTCACAAAATGCTGCTTTTAAAATAAATATGACATTTAACTCATTTACAGGAAATACCCACCGATATTGTTTTAAGTTTGGGGTTTTATTTTTATTTTTTTTACATCAAGATGAAAAAAGATAAATCGTGCCTATAACATTAATATTAAAAGGACCTGATTAAAGGGCCCATGTTACCTTAAAGGTCCCATATCACACTATTCTCTCATCTCTGTTCTAATGTGGTTTCCTGGAGTTATGCTTTATTTCACACATGTTTATTATTATTACAATGACAAGAAAACAAAGACGTTTAAAAACAACCTTCAAATGTTAATGTGGCTTTTTGTTTAAGCTTTTGGAAATAGTGGATGTGTAGGATTCTAATTCTAACAGCAAAAAACAAAGATGTACAAGAAAATGTATTTTTTTGAAAATAATAAATATATTAATTAAAATTGCCATTTTTTTATTTGAGTCTAAGTTCTTATCATGTACACCAAAAATCATATGCTCAAATTATAGTAAAAAGTTAGTGTCAGTATGGTCTTTTATACATTTTAAACAGTCTTTCCAAAAAGATTTTGTAATAGTACATTTCCAAAAAAGATGACTTAACATTTTGGGGTATTTTTTACAAAAAGTGCAGTTTGGGTCAACTGTTTTGATATATTTGAGCAAAAATTGATTCGTTGGGTAAATTCTATGCATTAGTTTAAAGGAGACATCTCTCATCTTATTTATCATAAACTTCTGGTTTAGAGACCACCCTTTTTTCCAAATATTGTCAGGGACAAAATTTCTCCAGTAAAAAATAGCAGATGGCACAGACATTGTAGCAAAGCAAAAGGAGCTGTTAACTTGAAAACCCACTTCATGACATCACAAGGTGGAACAGAGCATTTTGAGCTTTGGAGATGTAGACAGACTAATAATAAAGTGTTACTCAAACATGTGTGAATGAAACAAAACACAACTCCAGGTTTGTTTTTGAGGAGGAAACAGCATTAGAACATGACTTAAAGCTCACACAGTGCATTTTGTGTAACATAGGACCTGGTTAAACATATCGTCTGGACAGTGTGAAGGTCACAGCAGCCTGCTTCGGTGTGGCCTGGCTCGCCTCAAGTCATTCTGCTTCCATTTCCACTTGTGAAATGACAAAACGTGCTCCGTGTAAGAGGGATAAGCTAAGCGTTGGCCGCAGCTAAAAATAATAAGTCTTGGATGTTAAGAGACCGGGGTCTGTTCTCCCAAGTCATTAGCTCAGATCGGCGCGATACTGACTTCTCTCCCCTCGAGGACGCTGGAGGAATAGAGCTCTGCCCGCAACTGCCTTCAAAGTCATCGCAAAGACTTTGGTCACCTTGATAGAACAAAAGGGAAAAGCCAAGGAGAAGCTGCCGGATCCGTGTCGGTCTGATCAGTGCTAATACAGATCAACAGCTGAGTATCAAAGAGCGTAAGGAGCCTGATAAATGGTTTACTTAAGTTCATGGGAGAGGCTGAAATGGAATAAAACTCCAGACACAAGCACCATCTCAGCATAAAGATCATCAACTGCCAAAATTTTTTTCGATTTGTAAAGCCAAACACTCCTTGCGTTCCTTTTCAATACATTATGTGACTTTCTGGTGACACTGATTTAGATTTTTATGCATTTAACAGCCACATCAAATCAATAACATCTGCAGCTTTTTACCATCTAAAAAACATGACAAAAATCAAAGTTATACTGTCAAAGCCAGACTTGGAGAGACTTATCCTGCATTTGTCTCCAGTAGGTTAGACTACTGTAACGTCCTGCTCACTGGCCTCTCCAAACGAGCCTTAAGACAGAACAGAACATCCAGAACATCCAGAACATCCAGAACACTGCTGCTCAGGTCAGGACTAGAACCAGGAAGTACTTCACATACATGTCCTGTGCTCAGGTCTCTGGCTCCTGTGGCTCAGAGACTTTAAAGCAGCTCTGTGTGAACAAGTCTCTCCATGGACCAGCACCAAAGAACATCTCCCACATGAGCCACAAGAACCATCTCACATGAGGAGGACTAAACCAGGACTTGTTTTGTGATTTTAATGTCTTTCTTATCCTGTAAAGCACTTTGAATTACTTTGCGTGTGAATTGTACTGTACAAGTATCAGCAGAATCTTTTTGAGATTTCATACATAAACACACACACACACATATATATACATATATATATATATATATATATATATATATATATATATATATATATATATATATATATATATATATACACATGTTCTAGTAGTGCTCCTCGTGAATCTAGAGAAAGAACAAATCAAAGTATTTAAACAGAGCAGGCAGTAGATTTCTTTATGAAGCAGTTTGAAGTTCGATATATCACTACAGAGAAATACAACATAATATTGAAAGTACTTTATGCCAGTGACACAAAAACAGTTAAGACGGATTATCCCTGTAAACACATGTGTGTACATGCAGTAACATTAAACACATGTGCGTACATGCAGTAACATTAAACACATGTGCGTACATGCAGTAACATTAAACACATGTGCGTACATGCAGTAACATTAAACACATGTGCGTACATGCAGTAACATTAAACACGTGTGTACATGCAGTAACAAGAAAAGGCCTGAGGAGTAAAAACTACATAACAGAATGAAGCAATAATTAGCCACAGAAGTGACTTTTTCAACTCTCTACAGCTCAAATATTTTGTATTAAATCAAAAATAATAAAAATTTCCCCACAGTTGTACTTAAATACATAATAAACTGAATGAGTTCATATGTGATTATACTGAAGGATAAGTCCATACAGTGATTATCATGGAATGTCATGTATATTTTGTATATTTGCAAAACTATTTATAAAACCTAATATGGAATTCCTTTTTATTATTGTCTCATTTTGAAAACTCTGCCGTCGCCGTTTCAACATTTTTAGTGGGGCAAAAATCTTTGGGGGAGCAGTGGCCATTCTGAAACACTGAAACATTAAAATACTAAAAAACACTGGACAATTACAGTCAGAAATGTTCACTTAAACATAGTATGTCACAATAATCACTATATTGACTTATTCAGCTTATGAAAGAAGGAACTATATATTTTTGGGGTCCATATTTATCATGCATATATTTTCTTTGACCATAAATGTCTCAGAATTGCATTTTTTTGTCTATATGTTCAGATTTAAGCCATTGTTTATTTAACAAACAATATTGCAGATTTATAATAATGTTTGTGGTTTAAATCTGCTCCTGGGTTTTTGTGTCAGTGGCGTAAATTTGTTTCACTATTATCGTTTCTCATCTGTATTTACTTTAGCGATATATCAAACTTCATAATGTGTGATCGTGACACAGGCCTAGACCTATACAACACAAAAATGAGTCCTATACACCTCCAGAGGAAAGCATGGAGCTCTTTAATGTTAGGAATCGACTCTTGGAAGTTTTCCTGGAGTCAAACCCCATCAAAATGTTGATTGTAATCTTTTATCTGTCCCGATGGTTGACAAGCTGCAGAGGCCCACTGAGATAAGCCCCTCTTCCACACAGCACCAGCCGATAGCATCAGAGCCTCTATGTGAGAAGAAAAAGTTCACCCCGATTATCCGCTCCTCAGCCAAGAACCCAATTACAGTAAACAAGAATGGTTAATTTGTAGCCGGGAGATCATCAAAGAGGATTAGCTCTGATGAAGATGATTTTAAAGGTAGTGAGGAAGAGGAAGAACGACCGCAGCCAGACGCTTTCTCCTCGGAGCGGCGCAGTCACCAGGCAGGCTTCCTTCCGTCTTGACAGCAGAAGGTAAGAAGTTAGGCTGCTCCATCGTGCCTTTTAGCAACGCACCCAGAGGAGTACTCTGTATCTGCACGATAAACTCATCTGGCATGATTTATTAAGCAGTGAATCTCGGAGAACTTGTGGGGAGCGGTAAGCCTTTCCACAGGGACACTCAAAGTCATTAGCACCTCCAAACTTCCTCCATGCTCGTTTGCGCTTCGGCACGAGCTCATTTGAAACGGAGTTCAGAAACAGCTCGCTAATGTCAAAAAACTTTTATCAAACCAATACCACTAAGTTCTCCATCGAACTTTAAAGAAGCGGCGAGGACGAGTGCGAGTCGTGGTAATGGTTTGTGGGGGAAGGCCGTAGACTTTTATGTTTAAACAAATATATTCTCTCTCAACTTAAAGATTATAATCTGCTCTACTTCTTTTTACTTATGATGCACTGTACACTGTGATGGAAGAATACTTTGAAAATGTTTTTAGTGACAGAATACTGAATACTTCTGGTACACGGTCCAATCAGAGTACAATATTCTGAAAAAAACCCAGACTGTATGAAGAAGTGGACTAAGTGAGTCTGACGTCACTCACAGCGTTTGGCTCCAGTCAAATGAACATAACCCCCGCCATAAACCAGGGACCAGTGTATACAGTCTATGGTAAAAATGCAACGTAGGATTAAAAACAGCTTCATGTTTGTTCTACATTTATTTACTACTGAAAGGAAAGATCACACCTCACTACAAGAGCTGAGTTTTGGAGCTTCATATTTTTCTCACTGACTCTGAGCAGTTTGAAATTTACACTGTTAATCAAATACTGTCATGTATTGCTTTGATTTTATAAAAGTAACTGTATGCTTTATACTGAGACATTTACTCTTTTATTTGATGGTATTCAGAGTACAATTACTCATAATTAGTACTCCGAGTCACTTCCCAGCACTGACTGTATATACACTTACATAATGAGGCTTTATAAGGCCTGTGTTATATTACCCAAGTTATTTTGAGCTGTTAAACAATACTTTGCTCATCTAAACTACCTCAGTGACTTTTTTCTATTCATTCAGTGGTGAGTCATCGGGTAAAGGTGTGTCCACAGTCACACCTGCTCTGGCCCAACTTTGAACCCAGTGTTGTTATGTAATCTTGGTTTGGTCCTGATCTAGTCATGGTCTCTGCAAAAACTAGATTAATTCTTGGTAGACTTGGGCAGATTATCTAAAGATCTGTAGAATCTACTTCTTTTTACTTATGATGTACTGCTGTGTACAGTAAGGGAGAATACTTTGAAAATGTATTGTATAAAGATATAGTAAGATATAGTTAGATATAGATATATACTGAATACTTTCATTAAAATGTATTTTGTAACGTATCCTGATACTTGGGCCAATCAGAGTACTGCATTCTGAATATTTAAATTGAGTTACTTTAAAATTATAGTGTAAAAATCCTAGACTACATAAAGAAGTGGACTGAGTGAGTGTGACCCATGGCGTTGAAAATAAGCGATTATAGATTACTCAAACATGAATCACTCCAAATATAACTTCCAGAAAGTAAATGGTGAGAGGAAACAAGTATAACCTGGTTAAAGTCCATTCTGCAGAACATGACATAAATGAAAACAATCCATTGATCTGGTGATGACAGGACATGTCCACACTGACCTTCAGGAGGTCTGCCGTCTCATGGTGGGTCCACAGAGCCTCTGCTGGCACTCCCCCCCCCACACACACACGCGCACACCCCCCCCCATACACACGCACACACACACACATATGCACACACACATGTACACACACACTCTGCGCCCATCTGCCATGGCTCGGACCAGGGGGTGATAGCTTATTTTAGAGACCCCCCCCTCCACCCTCACCACACCATCATCCATCCCCAGCCCCCGTCCCATTTACTCTCATCCACCCGTCAAACCCAGCTCCCAGGACGGGGGTGCTGCTCTGAACTTTATGAAGTAGACTGAAGCGTCCACGTCCTTCGTAAACTTAGGTGAAGGATAGTGTTCTGCTCTATCAGACACCTGACCTCACATGACCACACAGCACTGCAAATCCCACAATGCAATGGGCAGAGACAAGGATCACTACACAACAAGTGCACAAGCATGAGCATATCGCCAGGAAAAAATGTGTGCCCTTATGCGAACGCATTTTACAGCAAAAATCATTACGAAATATATATCAAAACATAAATGATGTAAAATGACAATGTGAGGCAACTAGGAAATTACTTCAGTTTAATACAATTTTAATTACATTTTAATTAAAATTTGTACTTAATTGTATTATATTTGAATTTAATTTTAATTTATTTAAATTTAATTTGTTTTTTATTTAGTTATTTATTTTTTGTTATTTCATTTGTTAGTATTTTTAAAGTTGATTTTTGAGGAGGATCAGAGCCATACCTCATTTTGTTGGGCAGTTATATCATAGTAAGATATCATTAGTAAGAAACATTTACATGGGATTTACAAATAACTGTCCCGTAATGAACTTTAGCCTTTAATTTAGTTTTAAGGGCTCATATTACGCTGTTTTCTGATCTCTGTTCTAATGTTGTTTCCTCATCACAAACAGACCTGGAGTTGTGTTTTGTTTCATTCACACATGTTTAACACACAAACCCTGCATATTTAGGCTGAGTTCTTCTCTCTCTCTTCCACCTTGTGATGTCATGTGGTGATACAGGAAGTGCTCCACTGTGTTTTTAAACTTCATACACCTTCACTAGAATCATTTGGATCATTTCAGCCCTGGAATTATCAATCACTTGAAAAATACCACTTCATGACATCACAAGGTGGAACAGAGCATTTTTATCTTTGGAGATGTAGACGGACTAAAAAGGCCTCAGTGCTGTATTTAACCGAGACAAAACAGTCAAAAGTCTTAGGCCTGGGTCACACCTTTGAACAGGTGAGACTGGACTTGTGTTCAGGTCTGTCATGATCACACATTATGAAGTTTGATACATCGCTGAAGTAAATACAGACAATAAACTATAATATCAAAACTCATTCACGCCACTGACACAACAAACACGGCACAATTTAAACCACACACAGGGTTTCAAATCTACAATATTGTTGTCAAGTCATGAGCTGCAAGAAATACAAAAGTCTGAGAGTGAAATGGTTCGAGGGGGGAGTTAAAGAGGACATTTTTGTTAGGAAAGACAATCCATCTTTGAACAAGAATGGGGCCTATCTCCTATTTATAACTCCATCAAACCTACATCTAAACAAGGAAAATAATAGTGCGAGCCAGTATGCTAATAGCCAGGATGCTAAAAGGTGTGAGAGTACTCATTAGGGGCTTGAACGATTCTGCTAAATATGACTCAGGCATAGGTTACAGTTCCAACAAACAGAAACTGTAAACAAACAGGTGTGTTAGCTTCAGTGTAGTTAGCTCCTCCCTTCAGACAGACATAGCATTTAATACAAGATCACATGACTGTCTAAGTCTAAAAACTGGCCACACTAGAAATGAAGTGGAAAAAACATCTTTGCTTCCTAAAAATAGAATCCATTTGAAGGACGTGTAAAAGTGGACAGAGCCACTGCAGCACTTTAATAATGTGGAGATAAACATTTATAATCACACCTGCTCCTGTTATTAATGTTTTAAATGTACTTATGTAGTTAATAATAATAATAATAATAATGTAATTTTCTGTATTTGAACAGGGCCTCCGTAAATAAAGATAAATAAAATACAAAATAATATAAGGTAGTGTCCAGCAGTAATCTGGCCAGAAATGAAGAAGCGTCTTGGATGAGCAGCCAAACGTCTTCACTCTCATCCACTGAACGATGAGTTGATATAGTGACCATCGTGCCAGGTGTACTTGTGTTCGCTGACCTCCGCTTCACAAACTCCCTGACTCCACGTTTGGCCCCTGTGGCACTCCTCTGTAGGCGCTTACACACTTTTGGTGAATCTGAGTTGTTCTTTCTTGTTACACGACTCCTCAGAGAGACCATCACAGCCACACACCTCCAGACCTGAATCTCAAAGAGTGGACATTAATAAGTCATAATGCTGCGCTCAGCAAGCCTCAGTCTCCTTTTTGTTATTTCTAACTCCATTCCCATCGGAGCACCTCTGAGCATCTGAAGGGGGCGCTGAGAGGAGGAGCTCCAACAGGAGAAGAGCACCCAAGAAGCACCAACACAATCCAAAGACAAAACGTTTAATATAAAAAAGACAGCTAGAGACAAAATGAGCCAGAGGTACAAGGCTTTGGAGTTTACACATTTTCTGTAGAGAGTTCTAACCAACAGGTGCGCAACGCTGAAAATACAGTGCCTGTCTGAGAAAAGTATATAAAGTGTGTGGTGAGGGGGTTCTCAGTCAGTGGTGCAGGGACCACAAGGGGCACATGAGTGCTCTTTTCAGGAGGTACTTGGAATTATGTTAGGATAGTAAATCATCTCTTAAAAAATAGTTTTGAAATATTGCTACGTGAGCTTAATGATTAGCTTTAGTCATTAGTTTGCATCTGTAATGAGTCATAGATGCTATTAATTAAACCTTTTACGACTTAAATTTGATCATATAGCCAAGAAATAACAAAACATTTCCCTGTAGAGCAAAGAAAATGTACACATGATAAATACTGACCCCAAAAATAACTTGTTCAAACTTCATATATGGAACAGTATGTCGATATAGTTATTATTATCATGACAGGCCTATTTTCAGATTTTCTATTTCACATTTTAGACCCAACATTTTTGCAATGTACGGAGACTAAAGCAGGTACATGTGAAGCGTAAAGGTAGACTCCTGTCGCTGTGTGTGCTGCAAGACGGCGTTACCTTCAAGGACACTTCGGATCCCAAGGTACTTGTTGAAAAGGAGGAATTTTATTAACCCCAGTGGCATAGCCTTCTATTTCTTCAGATTTCAAAGGCACAACCGTCAAACCGTTTTATTAAAGCCTTTCTCTGAATGGTGAAAGCTAATTTGACTCTGGGAAAATTGCTCAGCGTAAGGTCAAAACAATGGCACAACAATGGCGGAAATGGGGCATTTTAAAATAGACAGGAGCAAACTTCTGTCGAGATGTGCTGTTTTTCTAGGCCACTCCACAGCCGCCATGACCAGACACTTGTGGAAAGAAGAAACAAACTTCTTAAAGGGAAGCTGCGAGGCTGATGGATGAAGCTGGATACTTTGCCATAGCGGTTTGTAAACCTCGTTAACAAAGATTCAGATTAGGTCCGTCACATAGACTGTGTAAAGAAGTGGACTAAGTGAGTGTGATGTCACCCGCAGCATTCAGCTCCAGTCATTTAGAGTCAAGTTCCATACTAAGACAATGTTGGGGAAAGAAGGCGCCTGATTGGTTTCTTATTAATTTTCATACCTCGAGTTAGAGACTCAACAGTGAGATAAAAACCCCAGGATCATGTAGAGCAGGTTAATACGAACATTTAAGACCAAAATGGTGAGTCTGACAGCGGCAGTTACAAAGAGAGGGGACACAGTTTTACAGTGTAAAGTGAATTTGGATTTGAGCTAGAACGCCCATGATAACTTCATAAATGGAACGTGGCGGCTAGCAGGTTAGCTATGTCCATTTATATGTGATGTGTTTGTGTGGCATTGTATGTATGTATGGCGTTTTTCTCTGTGTGTTTTTGACTGTGAAGACAAACTAAAAAACTCAAGGGTACCGGGCTTTTGCTGTAGCTGGTTCCAGACTCTAGAACAATCTTCCTCTGTGTGTGTTAGAACAACCCAATCTTTAAATATTGTTTAAATCTTTGTTGACATCTTATTTGTTTGCTCTGGCTTTGAACCCAAGCCATGCTTGTTTTGTCCTATGGTGTTTACGTACGTTGGTATGGTGTTTTGTACGTTTTGTTTTATAAGATTGCACTTTATATTGCCATAACCCATCAGAACAATTTTGATAGTTTACTATTTTTAAACATCTATATAATAAATTGGCTACAAATACTCATATTTATTAGCATATGCCCTTCCTAAGCCATAACAGTCCCATTGTGTGTTAGCCAGTGTGGTACAGGACAGGCCTGGCACTACGCACACAGTTACTCGAGTCCTGGCACCAGTTCCTGACCAGTCTATCTCCTAAAGTGTGTTGGACAGGTGTGCGCTTTCCCTCGTCTCCTCTCTATCGGACATGGCATTATGACAATATTGTAACGGCATGCGTTTGCAGTGAGCTCCCCTATAATTAACCCTGGCTGAGCTCCAGAGCAGGTAGAGCCAACGAAGCTGCCAAACGTGAGCCTTCAGAGGAGAGTCTGACACTATGGCACTGCTCACTGTGGACTCAGCACAGAGCCAGCGTCACAACACTCTGCTACACTGTCGTACCTCCATACTGTTCTCAATACGGCTGCAAGGATCAACACAATCCAATCAAAAACACAACTTGAATGGGCACAATTAGCAAAAATTTGCAAAATGGTCATGATCACATTTTCCTACAGCGGTTTTCCAACTTCAAGGTTCAAAGTGCTTTACATTAAGGAACCACACACACATCCACACATTCACACACACACCAGTGTACACAGACACTGTAGAATTCTATGATTTGGGTCATTCAAGGTAGAACTTAACACATGATAAAATTCTAGTTAAAATTAAGAAACAGCTGGAACTAAACAATTGATACAGAGGCTTTTGCTGTTTTGCAGTGGTGCAGTGAATAGAAAACCCTTTTGCTGTGGATAAGCCTCCTGTCCCACTGTCCCACTGTCCCAATGTCCCACTGTCCCACTGTCCCACTGTCATGCTCCATGCACACTGGAGGAGGGGGGAAATTAGCAGGTGATTTCTACTAAAATTAGCTATGCTGCCTGTGGGCTCCATCAATTGTGAACTTGCTCAAAGTCCGACAGGGGTGAGGCGTATGAAGGTGTGAGGGTGAGGGTGAGGGGATGTGAGTGATGAGGGTGGGGCTGTGGGGGTGATCGTATAAGGGTGGAGGGATAACTGCATGAGGGTTGCAGTGTTGGGGTGCAGGGGTAGTGGGGGGTATTGAGGATATCAGCAACCTCTTGACTTCTTTTACAGGCCTGTGCTCTGCTGTACTCCGGCTGTATTCTGCTGTATTCTGGCTATATTCTGACTGTACTGTGGCTGTAGTCTGGCTATATTCTGGCTGTACTCTGCAGTATTCTGGTTGTATTCTGGCTGTACTCGGCTGTATTCTGGCTGTACTCTACTGTATTCTGGCTGTACTCCGGCTGTATTGTGGTGGTACTCTGCTATATTCTGGCTGTACTCTGGCTGTATTCTGGCTGTACTCTGGCTGTACTCTGCTATATTCTGGCTGTATTCTGACTGTAGTCTGGCTATATTCTGGCTGTACTCTGGATGTACTCTGCTGTATTCTGGCTTTACTCTGCTGTACTCTGGCTGTATTCTGGCTGTACTCTGCTGTACTCTGGCTGTATTCTGGCTGTATTCCGGCTGTACTCTGCTGTATTCCGGCTGTATTCCGGCTGTACTCCGGCTGTACTCGGGCTGTACTCGGGCTGTATTCTGGCTGTACTCTGGATGTACTCTGGATGTACTCTGCTGTATTCTGGTTGTACTCTGGCTGTATTATGGCTGTACTCCGGCTGTATTGTGGCTGTACTCTGCTGTATTCTGGTTGTACTCCGGCTGTATTGTGGCTGTACTCCGGCTGTATTGTGGTTGTACTCTGGCTGTATTCTGGCTGTACTCTGGCTGTACTCTGCTGTATTCTGGTTGTACTCTGGCTGTATTCTGGCTGTAGTCTGTCTGAATTCTGGCTGTACTATGCTGTATTCTGGCTGTACTTGGGCTGTATTCTGCTGTATTCTGGCTGTACTCGGGCTGTATTCTGGCTGTACTCGGGCTGTATTCTGGCTGTACTCTGCTGTACTCTGGCTGTACTCTGGCTGTACTCTGCTGTAGTCTGGCTGTATTCTGGCTGTATTCTGGCTGTATTCTGGCTGTACTCTCCTGTATTCCGGCTGTACTCGGGCTGTACTCAGGCTGTATTCTGGATGTACTCTGCTGTATTCTGGTTGTACTCTGGCTGTATTATGGCTGTACTCCGGCTGTATTGTGGCTGTATTCTGGCTGTACTCCGGCTGTATTGTGGCTGTACTCTGCTGTATTCTGGTTGTACTCCGGCTGTATTCTGGCTGTACTCCGGCTGTATTGTGGCTGTACTCTGGCTGTATTCTGGCTGTACTCTGGTAGTACTCTGCTGTATTCTGGTTGTACTCTGCTGTATTCTGGCTGTAGTCTGGCTGAATTCTGGCTGAATTCTGGCTGTACTCTGGCTGTACTATGCTGTATTCTGGCTGTACTTGGGCTGTATTCTGGCTGTATTGTGGCTGTACTCTGCTGTATTCTGGCTGTACTCTGCTGTACTCTGGCTGTACTCTGGCTGTACTCTGCTGTAGTCTGGCTGTATTCTGGCTGTACACTGGCTGTACTCTGGATGTACTCTGCTGTATTCTGGTTGTACTCTGGCTGTATTCTGGCTGTAATCCGGCTGTACTCTGCTGTATTCTGGCTGTACTCTGGCTGCACTCTGGCTGCACTCTGGCTGTACTCTAGCTGTATTCTGGCTGTACTCTGGATGTACTCTGGATGTACTCTGGATGTACTCTGCTGTATTCTGGTTGTACTGTGGCTGTGTTCTGGCTGTAGTCTGGCTGTATTCTGGCTGTATTCCGGCTGTACTCTGCTGTATTCTGGCTGTACTCTGGCTGTACTCTGGCTGTACTCTGGCTGTACTCTGGCTGTACTCTGGCTGTACTCCGGCTGTACTCCGGCTGTACTCGGGCTGTACTCGGGCTGTATTCTGGATGTATTCTGGCTGTACTCTGCTGTATTCTGGCTGTACTCTGCTGTACTCTGGCTGTACTCCGGCTGTACTCCGGCTGTACTCCGGCTCTATTCTGGCTTTACTTCGGCTGTATTCTGGTGGGACTCCGGCTGTATTCTGGCTGTACTCTGGCTCTATTCAGGCTGTACTCTGGCTGTATCCTGACTGTATTCTGGCTGTTTTCTGACTGTATTCTGGCTGTACTTTGGCTGTACTCTGGCTGTACTCTGGCTGTATTCTGGATGTATTTTGGCTGTACTCTGCTGTATTCTGGCTGTACTCCGGCTGTATTCTGGCTGTACTCCGGCTGTATTCTGGCTGTATTCTGGCTGTACTCTGGCTGTTTTCTGACTGTATTCGCCCTAATTAGGCCCCACAGCCTCCTTGATCACAACAGAAAGCCTCAGACACATTATCTTGTTCAAAGCAGATGCTCTTACTCTGCAGGCTGTATGTCGATGAGAACTAAAAGAAATGCAGTCAGCTGGGTTCCCATGCCTCCTGGAAAACCTGGAAAATAATTGACCTGTTTTCCAGACAAAAAAGGCCCAAATGTCCTGTAAATTTATATTCTGATGTTGTAAATGTCTCCACCCTTTGCTTTACTGGATTATTTGATATCAAAGTAATGGAGACGGCTGCACATTGTCAGTTGTGGAAAAAAATAAAATAAAATAAAATCCAATAAACTGCAGAAAATTACCCCTAATTTGGAGAAATTATTTAGAATACTTTTAAATTAAGTTGCTTTATAATTATAGTGTAAAAAATCATAGCCTGTATAAAGAAGTGGACTAAGTGAGTGTGATGTCATCACAGTGTTCAGCTCCAGTCAAATGAAGCTCATCGAGGCTAGCAGTTAAAAATTATAATTTGGAGCCGGGTTCCATGTTTGGAATTCCGATCGTGAGTATTATAGAAACCAAATAGCCAGTCCAGAGCGAGGGTGCTGTAGGTAACACCCCTTCTGGCATGCACCACCGGTTTAGCAGAGAGCAGGCACTTAGCAACACTGTCAATCAAACCTGTTGATAACACTAGCGGGAGTGACCTCAGGGGAAGAAGGTGCTTGATTTGTCTGTTATTAAAGTTCATATCTTGAGTTATGGACACAATAGGGAAATAAAAACCCCAGGATCATGTAGAGCTGGTTAATACGGACATTTAAGACCAAAATGACGAGTCTGAGAGCAACAGTTACAGAGAGAGGGGACACAGTTTTTCAATAGAAAGTGAATTGGAGCCAGAGTCGATGGAGCCGGAAGCGCACACATGCTCACTTCCTATTTGGAACAAGTAGCTAGCAGGTTAGCTATGTCCATTTATATATACAGTCTATGGTATATACCTCACTTTTGTCGTGCAGAAGCTTGAAACATGAGGACCATTAGGAGCAGCCAAAACACAAAGCCAGTTTTTTTTTTTTTATTCCAAACAGAATTCCAAAAAAATGACTTTATCTGCCTTTTCGATATTGTTCATTTGGGCATTGTCAAATATAGCGGAACAAGCAAATATTTCACATTAAGAATCACATAAGAATGACATAAGCTCTGAGAGAGAGAGTTCACTTTGTTTGAGATACACAGGAAACTACTTTAATAAACCAAATTACATGGAACTTGGAGTCAAATCTCATTGAATCATCAGAAGTCCCCTGAACACTCCGCACACATGAAATGCTTTTCGTTTCCTTCCTCGCACATAACTTGAGTCTTACCTAACCAAACGCTAAGTACTGCCAGAAACACACAGGTTTGGTCATCCCTCTATAAAACACCACAGAGCCTCTTATGCAACGTGTAACATCTGCTCCGTGTGCAGCCAAACAGACCCATTCACATTTACATAAGGAACACACACTCCTGTCACATCTAATGACCAATTCAAACAGCAGTAGAATAGAGAGCCATTGCAAATCGAACGCGTCTCTCCGGGTCCCAGGTGAAATCATTTATTTGCACACGTTACAATCTCCATTTTCTGCCAGGCCAGTTAAACATATGCAGACAAGTGCTTCCATCTCTTTTGGGAGCGTCTAGCAGAGGGCATTACTCTGGGACTATGCACACATTTCTTATACGGCTCTATTGTTTGGAGCTGACAGGGCGCTCGGCGGAGGTACGTCGGCCTCTTATATCAAACTCACCATGCTGACCTTCGGCCCAGTTTCGAGTGGGAGACTGCAAAGGGAGTGAGCAGAACCAGAAAGACACGAGGAAGAAGTTACAGAGGAGAATCCCAAGGACAGGCGCAACTTTCAAATCAGTGTGCAGAAGGGAGGGGGGGAGGGGGGGTGCATGGTCAAGCCTCAGGGGGAGGGGTCACGGGCAAGTACGCCACACGAAATACGACAGAACAGAGACAGAAAAGAGACTGGAAATAGAGACTCGCATTCTTCTCACTACTGCAACAGTTTGTGATGCTCAGCTGAGGGTTTGAGGTCAACACAGTCTGGAGCAAATACACAGTCAAAAGTGATTCTTGTGAGCGTTAAGTCATGTTCTACCTCCTCAAAAACAGACCTGGAGTTGTGTTTTGTTTCATTCACACATGTTTGAGTAACACTTTATTATTAGTCTGTCTACATCTCCAAAGCTCAAAATGCTCTGTTCCACCATGTCATGAAGTGGTAGTTTTCAGGTTAACAGCTCCTTTTGCCTTTAGTTCAGTAGAGACAATTCCAGGGCTGAAATTATCCAAATGATTGTAATGAATCCTTCTCTCTCCCCCCTGCCCCTACAAACTCTCTCGTTCACACACACAACATCAGTGCATACTCTTGTTGTGTCCCTGAGCATGACACTTCACCCACTGGCTTATATAAATGTGCTGTGTGAGTAAACACTGTGGTAAAAAGCCGCGATGGAACATAACAAAGTAAAGGTAGTAAAGTATTGTATTTAAGTATAAATTTTATGTATCTGTATTTTACTTGAGGACATTTTACAGTGTATACTTTTACTTTTACTTCAGTACATTTGAGAGCAGTATCTGTACTTTCTTCTACACTACATTTTTGAACTGGACTGAAAAGTAAAATTACTACAGTGTGAGAAATACTTTTACTTTTTACTCTTTAAGTATATTTTTAAACCAATACTTTTCCCATGATTTTTCCATGTGATACTTTTACTTGAGTATTATTTTGCTCGGATATCTGTACTTTTACTTTCACCGCTGATTAGCATCTCTGCGTCCATTTGGTTACTGGTTATTGTGACGGGAGGAGGAAGCCAGAGGGACGACCCACAATGCAACAGGGACAAGCAGCAGTTCCACTGAAGTCACACGCTCAAATCCTGGGAGCAGCCGGGCCTCTGTAGAACACGGTCTATTCAATAAAACATGAGAGACTGGAGCTTTGATGACAACATGATGGACTACTGCACACAGGCACAACACAGAAGACACTGCTGCTGATCACAACCGAGTCTGTCAACACATCCAGGGAGCACAGGACGTCACAGCTCAGGAATACTGCGTTTGATTAGGGAACGATTTGGGAAAAAATATCTATTTGTGATTTTTCTGACATGCAGTGCAATTGTGAATAGATTTGTGATTTTTGCTTTAAATCAGACGTGTTCTTCAAACTGTTCTGTTCAGATGTTTATCCATTTTATAGTCGCTTCTTCTCGTTGAGCCTCTGAAGTTATATTTGGAGTGATTCATGTTTGAGTAATCTTTAATCGACCACTGTGACACGCCTACTGTGACGTACACACCCACTATGACATACACATACAAATGTTAAAAAAAAGTGCTGCTCTAGTGTAATGCGCATCTATCCATAGGGGGCGCCGACAGCATGCAGAGCTTTGTTATGATGACGTTTATGGCGACATCAGCTTCTTACTTGTTTCTTTTATTAAGTCGTTTTAGATAGATAGATTTTAGATAGACATTATAATTATGTTTTTATACAGAATAACAGTTTCAGATATTTTGTCGTTTGTGGTAAGGAGTTCCAGTGAGTTTTGTGATTTGATCCTGATGAACCCTGCAGCAATTTGAACTGTGTACGATTATCTCCAAATGCTCCCAGACGTCAGCGATCACGATTCGTTTCATGTCCAGTTTTTATATTTGAGGATAGAGCACATGACGCCTCAGCCCCTTGGCCTTGGTCCTGTGGGCGCTGAAGCAAAGGCGAGCGGCGTGCCAAGCTGAGCAGGCGGCAAAAAGCCCACCTCAAAAGCACCCAAACCCTTCAAACAGACGTCCTCCAGTGGGTACTCACGACGAGGCCGAGAGGGGGAGCACACGGGAGTAACAGCCAGGGGACGAGGGGGGAGGAGGAGAGAGGGAGGAGGAGGACGAGAGGGAAGGAGGAGGAGGGAGAGAGGGAGGAGGAGAGGGAGGAGAGAGAAGAAAGGGAAGGAGAGAGGGAGGAGGAGAGAGGGAAGGAAGAGGAGGGAGGTAGGGAGGAGGAGAGAGGGAGGAGAGAGGGAAGGAGGAGAGAGGGAGGAGAAAGGGAGGAGGAGGGGAAGAGGGAGGGAGGAGGAGACAGGGAGGAAGAGGGAGGAGGAGGGGGGGAAGGAGGAGGAGACAGGGAGGAAGAGGGAGGAAGAGGGGAGGAGGGAGGGAGAGAGGAAGAGGGAGGAGGAGGAGAAAGGAGGACGAGGGAGGGTGGAGAAGAGAGGAGGAGGAGAGAGGGAGGAAGAGGAAGAGAAAGAGGAGGAGAGAGGGAGGAGGAGAAGTGCTGTCCCAAGTCTAGCCTCCAGCCAACTGTCCCTCTGGCGCTCCACGTAGCCGCCTGGAGCTGGGGATGGAGCTCGTGAGGAGCTGAACAAGCCGCTCAAAAACGCTCTGATCCTGAGCCACGCGACTGTTGTGTCTGTGGATCTGTCTCAGTCTTGAGCCATGGAAATGTTTGGATGAGATAAGATAATCTTAGCTAAGAATCTGCAACACAGTGAGGTGGACTCAGCTCGGTTTGTAATCATAGACTAGACTAGAGTTCCAAACAGGAAGTGATCATGGACGCACTTGAAGCTCCACTGGCTCCAATTCACTTTACATTGTAAAACTGTGTCCCCTCTCTCTGTAACTGCTGCTGTCAGACTCATCATTTTTGCCTTAAATGTTCGTATTAACCCGATCTACATGATCCTGGGTTTTTTATTTCACTATTGTGTCAGGCATCTTCTTTCCCCGAGGTCGATCCCTCTAGTGTTAGCAACAGGTTTGATTGACAGCGTTGCTAAGCTCGCCCGGTCCCTGCTAAACCAGTGGTACGGGCGCTCCTGATTGGCTCTTTGATTGCTATGATACTCACGGTCAGAATTACAAATATGGGACTCTCCTCCAAATTCGCTGCTATAACTGTTCTAGCCTCCAGCTTCATTTGCCTGGAGCCGAACACTGTGGGTAACGTCACACTTCTTTATACAGTCTGTGTCTACGACTTTTTATTTGAAGTTTGTGTAAAATGTAAACTTTTAAATGCCAGCAGCGGGCACAAGGACATGTGTTCCAGTGCAGTGATGAGTGACGCGGTTCTAATGAGGCAGAAAACAGGACATAACACAATGTTTTATTATTCAGACCTGCATGAAAGAAACAAATGGAGTTTGCCGTTTCTTAATGGAGAAACAACATTGTGATTCAAATCAGTTTAAAGGGTTAAAGTCACAAATGATAAAAGATAAAAACTTATAAAACTTTCCCTTTAAATATGCTTAAAAATAGAGATTGACAGATATTGTTTTTTAAACGATTATTTAGGATCCAGAGCAGCTCATGGCCGATGCGCTCTGCCGATATTTTGGGGGCAAATTATTTACAGTGCTCCCTCGCTATTTCACAGTTCAGCTTTCGCAGTCTCGCTGTTTCACTGATTTTTTTAGTGCAATTTTACATGCTTTTTTTACAGTGTATGAATGTGCACTGTGTTCTGCGTCCTGATTGGCTGAGGGACTGTAGACCATTGTCCATCAGTCTCCTCCGTGCCGTGTCTCCTGTACAGTACAGAATGTGTTCAGACAAATTTACATAAATGTTGGATCGACACTACAGTGGAGGGGAGAGTCACTATTAATGAATTAAACACGAGAAAAATTTGAGAAAATGTTAATGCCTGTGTGAGAAAATTGTGTGAAAAAGTGTGTGGTGAGGGGTTTTACAGCTGCAAAACATATATAATAATTGTAAATAATAAAGTTGACTACTTCAAGGATTTTATTTCTTGCGGGGTATTTTTAGAACGTAACCCCCACGATAAATGTACAATCTCAGCCCTGTTTTACCACAAACGTGAACAAGACCTGTGTAGTCGTGTTTGGTGCTGTTTATCTTTGCACTAAAGGTTCAAATTAAGCTTTATCTGTGTTCTTTAAGCAGCATACCAACCAAAACAAAACGTCGGCCTGTGCTGGAGATATACAGTCGATTGAAAATAATTGTTACAAAAGTCAGAAGCTGGTATTTGAATGGCACTGTTTTCCATTTGTTCATTCGTATATTACCAGGCTGAGGGGGAGAGCCAGAGCAGCCTGTAAACAGTGTGAAGGATGACTGCTGTGTGAGCTCAGTGGACCAGGAGGTGGCGCCGTGCCATGCCCTCCTCCCTCGCGGTGACGGAGCGCTGGTGCCACACAGGGCCAGGTGAGCGAGAAATGGCAGCCCGCTTCATACACAGCCGGCCGCTTTAATTGGCTATAACAAAGTAATTTGAGAGCGGTATGGGGGGGCGCAAGGGGGTAAATGACAGGACAGAAGGTCACTGCTGCCCTCTCCCTCTGCCGGGCCCCGTCCAGCGACACTCCCAGCATGTGCTACTCTTAATATGGAGATCTATTATACACAGCCATCTGCCTCCCGCGCGCTTAGGTCCTGGCCGACACCTTCGCCATTATAAATCCCATATCTGTTGATTTTTATATGGAACGTGTGAGAGTGCGGCGGAGTGCCTCTGATTCACACTGTCACGTAAAAGCTATTAAATTATACAAAATTATGTAAGTGTATAAAAGGCAAGCAATAATCCAGCTCGTGGGTCCATATGGTGCGCAGCAGATGACAACGGGACAAAGCCAATTTCCAAACGCTGTAGCTGTTTTTATTTTAAGCTCCGACAGATAATAGTGGCCCTTGTGCCAACGGAATATTTTCTTATGTAAAAGCCATCCACGCTTTCATCTGATTAGTCTGGCAAATTAATATAAACACAGAACATCGAATGATAGTGATGTCGTCCTGGCTGTAAGATATTTAAAGGGCCCATATTACCTTAAAGGGCCCAAATTACACTATCTTCTGTTGAGACCTGGAGTTGTGTTTTAATTCGCACACATATTTTACACACAAACCCTGCATATTTATATATTTTTTCCAGAGAGTTGAGCTGTAAATGTTATTCTGATCAGTTTATGCCAGTGGGCACTCAGACGCGGTCAATGTGTGATAAATATGATAATAATATTTCTCATTATCATATGCACTGACTCAATGAAAACTCAACACAACTTTTAATTTCTAAATCGCCCTCTTTCCTGTGGATTTAACGCAGACATGTCATTGAATTGTCCATTTGCACCTGTCACACCTGCCCCACCTGTCTCCACCTGTCCCTCCTTTCCCACCTGTCTACACGTGTCCCATCTGCCCCATCTGTCCCACCTGTCTCCACCAGTCCCTTGTGTCCCACCTGTCACACCTATCCCACCTGTTTCCACCTGTCACACCTGTCCGTCCTGTCCCACCTGCCCAACTGTTTCCACCTGTCTCCACCTGTTCCATATGCCCCGCCTGTCTCCACCTGTCACACCTGCCCACCTGTCTCCACCTGTCCCATCTGCCCCACCAGTCGCCCCTTTATGGAAGATCATTTGTTCCATCAGACTTTGAATTTTAAATACTGTTGAAATTTTCACTCTTTTTTTTTTCTGAAAAAACATGTTTGAATTGTTTTTATTATGAATTTCAGTGGATGAAGTATTTTCTGTGCTTGAAAATTCTAAATAAAAAAATAAATATAAATATTTAGTAATAAATATTCAAATATATAAATATTATAAATAATAAATACATATTTAAAATATATAAATAAATGTATAAATATTTAGCACTAATATTTTCAAGCCTCAAATTAAACAGTCAAAATTCAGAGTGAAGCAAAGATCCAAGATGTCCAGGCCTGAGCAATCGATCCTAAGACAGTCGATCTAACTCAGTAGCAACCAGGAAATGCTGTGAGGAATCAGTCTGATTGGTCGGTTGAATCAGTGTAGTCAAAACCTCATCTCTTTTATTTCTTAACTATAAGCCCCACCCACAGATGTGAACTGCCAATGGGAAACAGCCTCAGACCTAATCAGACTCATGCAATCGATTGCTTAGGCCTTGACATCTCAGATCTTTGCTGCTAATTTTACCAAAATTTTGACTGTTGAATTTGAGGCTTAAAAATATTTGCACTGAATATTTAAAAGTTTTTGGGTTTTTTTCTTCTTTTTTTTTTTAAAATACATTGGAAATATATACTTGAAAAATACAGCAAATGAAATTCTGAAAAAACATGTTTGAACTATTTTTATTGTGAATTCCATGGAATTTAGAAATCAGAATCTGATGGAAAAAAGCTCTTCCACAGTCCTTCTTGAGCGAGTTTAGTCTTACTTCTCTTGTCCAGAGTCTGGACCACCTGAGACCCTGATCTCCCCTCTCTGCGGTCAGCCGCCTCATAACGCCGGTCAGGCTTGTTTTGTTTCTGATCTCCTGCTTAGACCAGAGCAGACGTAAACCAGTCTATTTCCCGAACACCAGGGGGAGCACAGCTGTTTCAGATCGAGCTCTCAGTAGAGGCTGAGGTGATTGACGGGTCAGAGCAGAGCTGTGTCAGAGGAGGGAAAAGACACTATCACTCATTGTATGATCAATATCCAGCTGTACATGTGACGGAGCCAGAGATTTCAGACGGTGTTAAATCAGACCTATTCTACCCTCTGGACTTTTCAGATCTTTAACCATGTTCTAGGCCAGACATGGGCAAACTACGGCCCGGGATCTTTGGGCTTATTAATCTGACCCACCAAACGTGACCAAATTAAGATATGTAACCATGTTGAATTAACCTTTTCCGCAAGTTGTTGATCTTTTCTGCTGTGTTTATTTAACTGAAATTTAATAAATTAATTATTTAATTTGGAAATAATTAATGCATTTGGAAAACAATGTGTTCAATGAGCCTTGCATATTCATGTTTTGCTACATGTTACAGGTCAAATCTCTAATGTAATATTATATATATATCCTCCTGAGACCCGAGCTTTAATCAAATAAAAAAAAAAAAAGTAAAATACAATAAAAATAATAATAAAAACAAATTAAAATAAAATAATTAAATAAAAAAAAAATAAAATAAACAAAAAAAAAATATTCTAAACTCTTAAAAATATTCCAAATTGAACATGTTCTTGTTGCTGTTCTTCTAAAAATTTGCACTGTGGCCTAAACAATCCAAAATGTGTTGTCCACAGATGAGCACGCCAGGTCTCAGGAGGTTAAATATATATATATATATATATATATATATATATATATATATATATATATATATATATATATATATATATATATATATATATATATAGATATATATATATATATATATATATATATATATATATATATATATATATATATATATATATATATATATATATATATATATATATATATATATATATATATATATAGAGAGAGAGAGAGAGAGAGAGAGAGAGACCCGGCCTCTCCCATTGTGGCCTGTGTATCAAAAAGTTTGCCCACTCCTACTCTAGTCGTTTTGAGCCTCTGAAGTTGTATTTGGAGTGATGTTTGAGTAATCTTTAATCGACTATTTTGAAGACGTCATTTTGCTGATCTACCTCCGTTTAAGCTCCACCGTTACACACCCACTGTGACGTACACGCCCACTGTGACGTACGATCTTCCTTCTCCATTTTTATTTTCTTACTTATAGGTACTCATAGGATTCAGCAGCGTAGCGTAGTCATTTTGGTGCAAATTAAAAAAATGAGCTGCTCTAGTGTGATGTGCATCTATCCATAGGGGGCGCCGACAGCATGCAGCGCTTTGTCGTGATGACGTTTATGGCCACGTCAGCTCCCATTGGACACCGCAGTCAGCGGACTTGTTTCTTTTATTAAGTCATTTTAGATGAATATTGTGATTTAAAATGTGTAAATTATAACAAAATGATCCACAGGGTCAAACATGAGAACCATAGAGACACAAGCACAATAGGGCGGATTTAAATAACTCCACACAGCACCCATAGTTTTGCCGCCTAAGAACTAACCTAAACAATTTGATAAATATTAGTCTTGTGAAAAAGCTTAAGAAATGCTTTTTAATTGTAACTCAGTTTGCCTTTTTTCAACTTAAAGTAATTTCAAAGGAACAGCAGCTCTACTCCGAGCTCACCATTCACTACAGTTACATCCTCGCGGAACTCCAAGTGCATTTAAAGGATTATATCACACTATTTCCTGATCTATGTTCTAATGATTCCTCATCACAAACACCTTCACTAGAATCATGTGGGTGATTTCAATCCTTGAATTGTCAATCTCTACTAAACTAAAGGTAAAAGTAGCTGTTAACGTGAAAACCACTTCATGACATCACAAAGTGGAACAGAGCATTTTGAGCTTTAGAGATGTGGACTAACTAATTATAAAGTGTTACTCAAACATGTGTGAATGAAACAAAACACAACTCCAGGTCTGTTTTTGAGGAGGTAACAGCATTAGAACATGGATTAAAGCTACGAGAGTCAATTTTGTGTAATATAGGGCCTTGAAGTGTGTTGTTTCAGTCCCTCATGGCTCCTCCTGACCGGCCCGTGGGACTGTCCTGTTACATAGATCAATGCTCTGGACTCCTCCCTGTGGCCGTCCCAATGTGGCCCTGCATCGAGTATAGAACAGCTCACCTCCTCGTGCAGTGGCACAGCGGCACAGTGATAGAAGTGGGTAGTGTGTGTGTGTGTGTGTGTGTGGACTGGACTAAACCCCTGAAGAGAGATTCAGGTGTTATCTGTCTGATGAAGCAGAGCATCATCCATCTCTGCTGTCCTCTGCTCCACTCACAGTCAGACCAGTGCTGGGAAAACATCTGCACTGGCAACAAGCGGAGAGAGACACGTTTGTGGGTTTAGTTCATAGACTGTATATATAAATGGACATAGCTAACCTGCTAGCAGATGATTCCAATAGGAAGTGATCATGGACACACTTCCAGCTCCATCAACTCTGGCTCCAATTCACTTTACACTGAAATACTGTGTCCCCTCTCTCTGTAACTGCTGCTGTCAGACTCGTCATTTTAGTCTTAAATGTTCGTATTAACCCTCTACATGATCCTGGGGTTATTATTTCACTATTGTGTCTGTAAATCAAGATATGAACATGAGTAAAAGACAAAATCAGGCGCCTTCTTTCCCCGAGGTCGCTCCTGCTAATGTTAGCAACAGGTTTGATTGGCAGTGTTCCTAAGCATTAACTCATTGCTAAACCAGCGGTGCGGGTGGGAAGGGCCATTACCTTCAACAGCCTGGCTCTAGATTGGCTCTTTTGTTGCTATGATACTCGCGGTCGGAACTGGGCTCTGGCTTTGATGAGCTTCATTTGGAGCTGAACGCTGTGGGTGATGTCACACTCACTCAGTCCATTTCTTTATACAGTCTGTGATTTATTTAGCTGATGAGAGAGTATGAAGCTGTTACCAATTACAGCTGAGCTTAGAGCACCTTTGAAAAATAGCATTTTTTTCTGACAAATACTGCAACTGATTTGTTTTGCAATAAAATTCTAAAAAGCAAGAATCTGAATCCAACATTTGAGAGGACTGAGATATTGTTAAAGGTATTACGCAAAACTGAGTTGTGTTTTGTTTCATTCACACATGTTTGAGTAACACTTTATTATTAGTCTGTCTACATCTCCAAAGCTCAAAATGCTCTGTTCCACACTGTGATGTCATGAAGTGGTAGTTTTCAAGTTAACAGCTCCTTTTACCTTTAGTTCTGTAGAGATTGGCAATTCCAGGACTGAAATGATCTAAATGATTCTAGTGAAGGTGTGTGGAGTTTAAAAACACTTCCTGTATTATCTCATGACATCATGAGGTGGCACAGAGTGTTTACAGTTTGAGAGAAGAACTCAGCCTAAATATTCAGGGTTTGTGTGTTAAACATGTGTGAATGAAACAAAACACAGCTCCAGGTCTGTTTGTGATGAGGAAACATTATAACAGAGATTTTTTTTTTTTTAAATAGCATAATATGGCCCTTTGATAGTGACGTAACAATAACCGACATTTCCATCACTTAATGACATCACAGTGGAACAGAGCTATGGAGATGTAGACAGACTAATAACAAAGAGTTACTCCAACATGTGTGAATGAAACAAAACACAACTCCAGGTCTGTTTTTGATGAAGTAACATTAGAACATGGTTTAAAGCTCACAAGAGTCAATTTTGTGTAATTAAGGAGCTTTAACTAAAGAACTGAATAACTTATGTGCATCTGTAGCAATTGTCTGTGTCTTGTCTCATAAAACATTTACACTGTGGAAACTCTCCTTGGTCAGCCTTCTATCACGAGCCTCTCCAACTCCATCAGCTCATCCAAAATTCATGACTTACTTTTATACGTTTGGAAACGACTAAATAACAGTGTGGAGCTGTTTTCACTTGGACCATTCCACAGCTCCAGCCTCAGCTCAAGCTTCAGCTCCAGCCTCAGCTCAAGCTTCAACTCCAGCCTCAGCTTCAGCCTCAGTTCCAGCCTCAGCTTCAGCCTCATCTTCAGCCTCAGCTTCAGCTCCAGCCGCAGCTTCAGCCTCAGCTCCTGCCTCAGCTCAAGCTTCAGCTCCAGCCTCAGCTCAAGCTTCAGCTCCAGCCTCAGCTCAAGCTTCAGCTCCAGCCTCAGCTCAAGCTTCAACTCCAGCCTCATCTTCAGCCTCAGCTCCTGCCTCAGCTTCAGCTCCAGCCTCAGCTTCAGCTCCAGCCTCAGCTCCTGCCTCAGCTCAAGCTTCAGATCCAGCCTCAGCTCAAGCTTCAGCTCCAGCCTCAGCTCAAGCTTCAGCTCCAGCCTCAGCTCAAGCTTCAGCTCCAGCCTCAGCTCAAGCTTCAACTCCAGCCTCAGCTCAAGCTTCAACTCCAGTCTCAGGTTCAGCCTCAGTTCCAGCCTCAGGTTCAGCCTCAGCTCCAGCCTCAGCTTCAGCTCCAGCCTCAGTTTAAGCCTCAGCTCAAGCTTCAACTCCAGCCTCAGCTTCAGCCTCAGCCTCAGCTCCTGCCTCAGCTCCAGCCTCAGCTTCAGCCTCAGTTCCAGCCTCAGCTTCAGCCTCAGCTCCTGCCTCAGTTCCAGCCTCAGCTTCAGCCTCAGCTCCAGCCTCAGCTTCAGCCTCAGCTCCTGCCTCAATTCCAGCCTCAGCTTCAGCCTCAGCTTCAAAATCAGTTTAAGCCTCAGCTCCAGCCTCAGTTTAATCCTCAGCTCCAGCCTCAGTTCTAGCCTCAGCTTCAGCCTCAGCTCCTGCCTCAGTTCCAGCCTCAGCTTCAGCCTCAGCTCCAGCCTCAGCCTCAGCTTCAACCTCAGATTAAGCCTCAGATCCAGCCTTAGCCTCAGATTAAGCCTCAGATCCAGCCTCAGCTTCAGCCTCAGTTTCAACCTCAGCTTCAGCCTCAGATTAAGCCTCAGCTTCAGCCTCAGCTCCAGCCTCAGCTTCAGCCTCAGTTTCAACCTCAGATTAAGCCTCAGATTCAGCCTCAGCTCCAGTCCCAGTTTCAGCCTCAGCACCAGTCTCAGCTTCAGCCTCAGCCCCAGCCTCAGCCCCAGCTCCAGCCCCAGCCCCAGCTCCAGCCCCAGCTCCAGCCCCAGCTCCAGCCCCAGCTCCAGCCCCAGCTCCAGCCCCAGCTCCAGCCCCAGCTCCAGCGGCCCTCCCCTGCTGCAGCTCACCAGAGGACCACCAGAGAGCCCTGACAGGTATAATTTAATTAAGCACAAATACATGTGAACTGCAGAGAAGAGTGTGGACGTCCTCAAAGCCCCAAAGTCAAAATAACAAGAGCACATTCTTGTAATTAATCTATCGGACAAGGTTTTCTCAAGCCGTGGGCATCTCCACAACTGGGAATTCTGCTGCGGAGGAGCCGGCATGGAAAATAAAGCAAAGATATTCCAGAAAAGGAGGACAAGTGTTTCCATGGATACCTGTTGAACCTGGTCTGTTGATGTTTAAAGGGCCTGTATTACACAAAATGGACTCTTGTGAGATTTAAGCAGTGGTGTGTGAAGTCAAAAGTTTTGTTTGTGAAGTAAAAGCACAAATATAGAGATAAAAAGTTAAAAGTAAAAGTAGAGATATCATGTGAAAAATGTACTTAAGCAAAAGTATTTAAGTACTCGTTTAAAAATGTACTTTAAGAGTAAAAAGCAAAAGTATCTCACACACATAGTTGTACATTTGTTAAAGTGGAAATGTAGAGATATTGATTAAAAGTGATTTATATTTTGGTCACAGAAACAACATGAATCAATTTCTTTATTTTTCTTATACATTTTCTGTATTTATTTTTGTTTTGCTCAAAGCCGAAGCTTGAACTCGAAAACTTTAGTCAGGATGTTTCCACGAACATGGTAAAAATAATCCCTCAAATCAAAGTTTTTACTTTTCAGTCCAGTTCAAAAATGTAGAGGAGTAGAAAGTACAGACACTGCTCTCAAATGTACTGAAGTAAAAGTAAAAGTAAAGTACAAATACCTAAAAGTTCAATTTAAAGGTGCTTGTTTCCATGGGGATGTGATTGTTTTGCCTAGAATGTTCCAGTGTTTGATAAAACATATTCATCTCCATGGAAACAAGCAGGTGGTGCCACCAGGCCAAGTTACAGGTCAGATCTGTGGGTAATCGAGTACACAGTAACACCAAATATTCCTCCATGAATTTTATCAATAAAACATGTGTAAATGAAAACCACCAAATAAACAAGTTTAAAGTCATGCTATGTAACTTTAGCAACGCAACACCATCCCCCTCACCTCACTTTACTTTTACTTTTTTACGTTACACCACAGGATTATATCCATGTTCTGATGCTGTTCTCTCCTCAGAAACAGACCCGGAGATGTGTTTTGTTTCATTCACATCTTTGACATAGGCCTGTCATCAGAACACATTTTGAAGCAGGTTATATGGTTACAGAGAAGTACTGAGATAAATGATAATATTGAAAGTACTTAATACAAAAACAATAATGCAAAGTAATCCCAGTGAACCATTTTGAAAGCAACTCTCATTAAAAGGCCTTAGCTGCAGCACAGAAATAAAAGAATGAAGCAGTAATTAGCCACAGAAGTCTTTTATTCTATCGTCTCCAGCTCAGATCTATCATATTACAACTAAAATATCAAAAATCTCCCAATTTTTACAGAGAAAATGTGCACATGATAAATACTGATCCTCAAAACATAGGCTTAGTTTGAGTAACCCTTTATTAGTCTGTCTACATCTCAAAGCTCAAACGCTACATCTACTTGGTACCTTTAGTTCAGTAGAGATTTGCAAATTCCAGGGCTGAAATCATTCAAATGATTCTAGTGAAGGTGTGTAGAATTTAAAAACACAGTGGAGCACTTCCTGTATCACCACATGATGACATCATAATGTGGAACACAGTACTTTCAGTTTGAGAGAAGAAATCAACCTAAATATACAGGGTTTGTGTGTTAAACGTGTGTGAACGAAACAAAACACAACTCCAGGTCTGTTTCTGATGAAGAAACAACATTAGAATAGAGATTAGAAAATAGTGTAATATGAGCCCTTTAAAGTGACGGCTGAGAGTTTGAAAGGCACTTTGTCCAATTAGAAAGATGCCTCCTGAGATGCCTCCTGAGATGCCTCCTGAGATGGCACCAAATCCAGAAGAGCAGGAGATAGAAGCACACACCTGCTTAACTCCACATCACAAGGACTAAAACCTAGGCCTGGAACAATTACTTTTAGGGGGCCAATATTTATTATTTATCAAGTGTACAGTTTAGTAGTTGAAAAGTTTAGGTTATATCTTTTGCAATTTGGTCAGACTTTGAAAGAACAACTTGAACTATATTTTGGTGGTCTTGTTTATGTTCACAGTGTTTTTCCAAAAATAGAATAGTCATAATTCAATATAATGAAGCCATTACCTCTGCACTGACTGGACCAAACAAAGACTTCAGCCTCTCACCGAGTCAACACTTCCAACTGCACAACAACAACACAGTCTTTACAACAAGTATTAAAACAAATGGACAACATTTTCTTTTTTTAAGTCTTGGGAATAAAAATAATATGTTGTGTTAAAATTTTTGTTTGTATGTCACAAAAAAAAGAAAGAAAAAAAAGTGGACTAAGTGAGTGTGACGTCATGCACAGAGTTCAGCTTCAGTCAAATGAAGCTCAGCGATGTTAGCAGTTTGCAGAGCTGAGTTCTATATTACGGATTCTAACCAAGTGTCATAGCAACCAAAGAGCCAATCCAGAGCGAGGCCACACCACTGATTTGGCAGAGAGCGGGAACTTAGCAACACTGTCAATCAAACGTGCTTTGTTAACGCTAATGGGAGTGACCTTGTGGAAAGAAGGCGCCTGATTTGTCTGTTATTAATGTTCATATCTTGATTTACAGACACAATAGTGAAATAAAAGCCCCAGGATCATGTGGAGCAGGTTAATACGAACATTTAAGACCAAAATGACGAGTCTGACAGCAGCAGTTACAGAGAGAGAGGACACAATTTTTCAATAGAAAGTGAATTGGAGCCAGAGACGATGGAGCCGGAAGAACATCCATGATCACTTCCTGTTTGGAACAGGCTAGCAGGTTAGCTATGTCCATTTATGTGTGTGTTCGTGCATGTGTAAATATTTTGTTTTAATATGATACAAATACAAAAGAAGAAATAATTTAATTAAATTACTGAAAGCAAAATCAACAAAAAAACAACAACGGCAGCTCTGAGCCGACAGCCGCCATCACGAGCGGCGTTCAAACAGATCTAGATGCGACTGTGTTTGAGAGGAACACTACAGAGACGCACATAATGAACAGGACTTGATCTGTGTCATTGTGGAGCTGCTGTGTTATTGTTGTTGTTGTTTCAAGACTTTTCAAAAGATCTTCCATGAGTTGAGCGCTCCTTATGCTCATCAGATATATTGAAAATAATAAACCTATGTAGAAAAAGCCAAACACAACTCAAAACACTGGAGCAAAGCAGCTAAATCAGGCCTGTTCTTCAAACTATTCTGTTCAGATCTTTATCCATGTTCTAGTTGTTTCCTCTCACCATTTACTCACCCAAAGTTGTATTTGGAGTGATTCATGTCTGAGTAATCTTTAATCGACTATTTTCAAGATGCCAAGTCGTTTAAAATGTATAAACTGTAATAATGATCCATGAGTGTCAGAGATGAGAACCATAGAGACACAAGCACAATAGCACTGATTTAAAAAGAAGTCGGACCCTGTTTTTCTTATCTACATATGACTTAGTTTGGCGCCTCGTTGCCTGAACAGCCTTCAGTTTGTGGAACAGTGCTGTCAATCACGAGCCATTGTACACATTTACATTCAGGAAACAGGGCGCCAGGTTTGTCAAAAGCAGCTGTCATTAGCAAAAGTCAATTGTTTAAATAAAACTAGAGAGATAAGTGGAAGTTTATTTTTAAAATGGCAACGGGACTAAAAATATCTTCAGATTTCAGAATTTAATGACTCAAATGCAAGAGACATGTATGTGATGGTGATTTTTTGGAGAGCGTAGAGAGTATCGTCCCCGTCTCCGTGGCTCTGGTGAAGACGGCGGGCTTACGGAGCGGAGTGGAGCTAACGCGATTAAAGGCACTGTACCTGCAGGGCCCTGATTCCCATCTCTGCCTTTTTATTTGTGCTGTTAGGCTGAGCAGGTTACTCCCTTACAAATACTCAAGATCATTTCATAAAATTAATAACAATTTAAATAAAAAATAAAATAAATAAATAAATACATAAATAATAATAATAATAATAATAATAATAATAATAATAATAATAATAATAATAATAATAATAATAATAATAATAATAATAATAATAAATAAATAAGTCTGAAAAAGTCAAAAGTCTGAAATCTCACTAAAGGCAATATCAGAACCAGGGTTATGAGCAGTGGTGGAAGATGTACTCCATTTTGTTACTTAAGTAAAAGTACAGATACAGGCAACAACAAATACTTAAGTAAAAGTGCAAGCAAAATGCAAACTTAACAAAGACATAACAAGGTTGGAGTTAATGCAGCAACGCATCAGGAAAACAGTGATTCCACCAAAATTTGCAAACATTAAAATGATTTCGCAACAACGAAAAATAATCTATTTGTGAATGTGATTCCATTTCAAAATCCGTTTCAGTTCCGAGAGCATATTTTAAACAAACAAACTTTAGGAGCCTGAACATTTGAACTGATTTGACCTGCTGAACTAATACAAAACACACCTGCACTCCAGATCATGTTTGCAGGGAGTTTCACTGCTGAGATCTAGTGATAGGACTCTCGGCTCTATTATGGGATCTGAATCTTTTGGAATCTTTCATTTCAAAGAGCCGTTCAAAAGACTAGCTCTTTTACTATGTATTTATATGTCAGGGGCCGATGTGAGACCTCATTTTATCTATAAACTGATCACAGAGAGAAACGACCGAGGCTCACAGGTGTTTAAAATGTTTCAAACTGAGAGTGGAGAGAGTTTACCCTTTGGAATTATGAACAATCGAAAAAAAAAACAACTTAGCAATACTAATAATAATTTCAAAAAACGGTTACTATGATTTCAAATATGTTTATTCTGTGCTCAAATCTCTCTCTCGTGCCGCCTGCTCTGCTCCTGTTCTGATTTTTGTGTTAGTTCAGCGTTAATCTTGACAAAAATGCATATGAATTAGAAAGAAAAAGATTTGATTCTTTTAAAAATTAGAACCGGTTCCATTCGTTCACGTTAAGGAACCGTTCAAAAGAGCCAAACTTCACATCACTACTGAGATCACAACATGAATCGATCTGATATCTGAGCCGTCAGTATCGATGCAGAACTTAGCGGAAACTCCAGTCAAAGTTTGGGTCTTATATGTGGGTCTTTGAAACGTAGGGGGCGCTGGCTGCAGTTGTGTCACACCTCCAGACACTGAGAGCCGTCTCCCGAGGCTCGTTCTGTCATGTGCCGGGGTCAGTCTGTCCCATATTAAAATTAGACGCCTTTAACTGCCTCCAACGGGGCATCTGGAGTATTACTGGTATTAATATTCACATTTTTGTGCTCACTTCTGTGGATGGGACTCAGATCTGAGCCGAGAATCACCTCCAGAGACAGAGACGGGAGCCAGACCCAGTTAAACCGCTGGTGACAGGAGCCGCGAGAGCACAACTTCACTCTGGCTCCAACATTTTGCAAACTTTTATATTTAAGTTAAAAAAACACATAACATAAATAAGATATATTAAACACTTGTGATGTGACGTTGGCGAACGGCTCTTTTGAACGGCTCCTTAATGTGAACTGTTAGAATCGGATTTCATTTTTTAAAAGTGAACCAACTCTTTTTCGTACTAGTTTTTATGGATTTTTACGCTGATTAACACTGAGCCAATACAAAAAACAGCACAGAAGCAGTTTTATTATTATTATTATTATTAGTAGTAGTTTCCTCTCAGTTTGAACCATTTTAAACGCATCTGAGTCTCGTCGTTTCCCTCTGTGATCAGTTTTTAGTTAAAATGACTTCTCACATTGGCTTCTGTCACGTAAATAAATAGTAAAAGAGCCAGTTTTTTGAACCGCTCTTTGAAATTAACGGATCCAAAAGAGTCGGATCCCCTGAAAGAGCCGAAAGTCCCATCAGTATTAAACCGGGGTCTGTGTGATCTGCTGCAGCAAAAGACTATTTCTGAATAAATATATTTCTCCATTTGCATTTCGTAATCAAATGTATGGAGTGATTTCAAGGCCTGTGTGCAGTTACAGTTCCACTTTTGTTTTTGTTTGTTTGATCAAATCGTTTTAATTTGAATACATCATTGTAAAGGCATCAGCACAGACCTGTGTTCTACATCACACACGTCATAAAAACTATGATGAAACATAAACTTCAGAGCTGCTGCTTCTGCCACAGCTTCACTGGACATTTACTCATCCAGCTGGATCCTGTAGAACTGAAATGAGCCCGTCCATTGTGAAATAACTGTGTGCAAACATTTACAGAGGCCCCTCACACATAAGAGAGTGTGTGTAATATGTGACAGTGAGTCTGAGGAGCCGATGAGCAGGACACACTTCAGAGTTTTACTGCAGGGACCCGGCGCCTGTTTGAGATATGAAAAATATTTGTTATAAGAAGCTGATTGGAACAAGACTCAGGCGCTGATAAAAACAGATGTGAGTTTCTGTCTGGTCCCTACAAAAGTTGCACTTCATATTTTTGTTACGCTATAATTTCAATTTTATTTTGAGTAGGGAATGTTTGGATTTTTGTCGAATATCTTTATTGCAAAAGAAATGTCAAAGCAAATGATTCTAAACTGTTTTAAATACGTAGCAGGAGAATGAAGATTTAAAATAATTTTAAGCTTCAAATATAAATCTCACTCAGACAAACACAGCACTAAAGTAAACTACAGCAGCACACACATACACACACATACACACACATACACTTAAGATGCAACAATAAACAATAATATCGTTTATCGTGATAAAAATGGTAGACAATTATTGTTCGTGGAACAGTTTATATAATTGTGAAAATCGCCAACAAGATAATCGCTATTACATCACCAGAATGTGCAGAAAAAAGGAGGAGAGTCGACAGGGGGACAAAGGGGTCTGTTGTCCTGGGGTTTAGGGGCCCTGAATTGGACTTTCTTCCTATTAATTTGTATTAGAGGGGGGCCCATGTGAGACTTCTTGCCCCGGGCCCCTGCTCATCCAGAATATTCTCCTCTAGATCGTAGTTGTTTTCACTGATGACAAACACTATAACAGTTCTTTAAACATGGAACTTAGTCATAATGTTAAAATTATAATTATTCATATCAGTAAGATTTAAACTGTCAGCAACTTTAATCATTATCATGATATAATCGTTAATCAACATGATTTTGGCCATAATAATCGTGACACCAAATGTCAATATCATCCCATGCCTAACACACACACAGACACACAAACACACACACACACTCACGCATACACAGACCGTGGCCTCAAACAGGAGGAACCACAGCTCTGAGGCTTATGACATAACACAACATTTACACTGTAAAAACAGATATTTGTATGAATAATTAAGTTGAGCCACACTGCCCACTGTGACACCAGGGCATCTGATATAAAGCTGCCACACTTAGCTTGAGAAAGGACTGAGAGTGACTGAAAATAAAAACACAACCAAAATCATATCAAGAATGAAACTGTGTTTCTGCCTCACATTTCAGAAAGTCTCAAAATACATTTACATCCACAGCAGCAGCTCTGCGCTCAAACACACGGCTGCTAATAATGAGGTAACACTACAGGTTTAACATTATAATCTATATATAATCAGCATCATCTATATTTACAATCTATATGGACCTGTGTATTTGTGACATAATAAAATGTCATAATCTTGTAATAACTGTCTCGATCATTTAGGACAGTTTTGATTCAGGTGTTTTCATAGAAGACTTTTATTTTTATTTCAAACTGATATTAAAAATAAAACAGCACAACACGATCAGTCTGACGCACACTCAGATCTGCAAATCCCAGGACCGTTTTCCACCATCTTTACAAACATGTGTATTTACTTGTATTTACACAGATCGATACTGCAGTGAGTCCTGCCGTTTCCTCTCGTTTAACACATGACATCACGATGAACCAAAACAGCCAGAGCTGTTCTTATTCCGAGCTAAACGAGCCGATGTCGTCAGGAAGAGGAAGACAAACGCTTTGAACGCGAAACACTGAGCCAATGTTGTGATGAGGAGCAGCGTCTGTGGTTCAGCTGCTCAGAGCATCACCTTACATAAGCGCCGTCCCATTAATATTCATTGTTTAAATTTGCTACGCTGGCTCCAAGTCTCTATGAAGACATCAGCCTCCTCTGGTCTGACCAGATCCACGGCCTTCAGGGCACTGGCCGGTCCTGTTTCTGCTGAAGTGAGCCGATATTAGCAGTCAGGGTTGAACGCAAAGAACTGCACACTCCAGAGAAAGAAAAAGAAGGGATTTCACAACAAGCCAACAGCTACACGGGTTCATTTACAGGGTCTCCATACTGTCTGTTTACAATTCTAAAATATAATTACAAAGGCAGTTGATAAGGTAGATTCATTTGATTTGTTCTATTGTTCTCAGTGGTTATAAATGTTTTTAATCACAGTGCATTTCTTTAGTTCATCCTGTTGATTAAATAGGCGTCGTTTTGAATGAAACCTTAAGAAATGGCTTCTCCTCGAGAGAAGTCACAGTGTGTTTCATGGGATCTATGGGGATGTGTTAAAGATATCGAGTATGGAACAAAGATACGGAACATTACTGAACTAAAACAAAAGATACAGAGGAGATTGAACCATTGATGAGGCTCTGCTACAGCGAAACAGCGAGAAATCCAGTCCCGTCTCAATGTGCTTCATGACACTAATGGAGCCCATATAGAGGTGTGTTAAATGAGGCAAAACACTTTGGACACCACTGAGGACAATAGAACAAGTCTGATTAATATATCTGATCAACTGCATTTGTAACAATGTTTTAAAATTACAAAGAGACTTTATGGACACGCTGTATATTTGATTATATTAATACAACATATATTTGAGACCTATTTGATTTTTAAAGCCACATTTCGTCACATTCATTTGAGTAAGCTGCTGTACTCTTTAACGCATTGTAAATCTGCAGTCTGGTTTAACACGTGTCTTCTGATTTCTATTTTCAAGGTTTATGAGGGCGTTGTGTTGACGTTTTCCTGACCCAAACACAAGACTCTGCTCCTCTGTTGTGTCCGACTCTATAAACTGGAGCCTGCAGTGAAAAGTTTGCACAGCGGCGCTTGTCCTGAGCGTTTTTTTCTCTCTTTCAGCATTTCAAGCATTACATAACACGGCCATTCCTCTTTTCCTGCCTTTTCCTCTTTCTCTTCCCAGACGCGCTTTAATCCCGTGTACAGGGTGGGGTGAATATGGGTCAGCAGGTTAGGAGTCTCTCAAATTCACACTCGTGAACAGAGAGATCAATCCACGAAGCCTCCCCTGTCTATACCTGTGTTTGGCCCGCTGTTATGTAAGAGCGCGCGGGCCGTGCCAACACTCGGCCTCGCGGTCTCCTTTCAGACATTTCCAGCGGCTGTGCGCGCGCGGAGCCTTCTCTGACCGCGCTCACCCGACTGGACTGAGCCTGGACCACACTGACAACTCCAAAAAAAAAAAAAAAAAAAAGATCTAATGGCCATTTCTGCTCCGAGTTGCGCGTCTGTGTTTGTGGCTAAACCTGTTACATAACCAGCTTACATTCCACATTCAAGATATCACAGTCTAAATATACCCACGCGCGCACGGCAGGAGGGACGGGGACGCGCGTCATAACCAATAGTGTAGGAAATGCTTGGACACGTTATGCGTTGTCTGTCTGGCTGCTTCTGTGTCTCGTTTGGTCCAAGTGTGAGTGAAAAGACAGTTGCAGAAAGCTCTATGCTGAAGTTCCAGCGAGACACTGAGGGGGTGTGGTTAAACACTGTACTGTACAACATGGACGGGACGACAGCACATACACATGGAAAAGCACCCAGACGCACTCAGTGACCACAAGGACATCACCGTGTGGCATTCAAGTGCCCGCCGTGCTGCGTTCACGGCGGGTAACAGAAGCACTGCTGCGATGCCATATGAAACAAACGTGTTGTGCTCGCGTCTTCCTTTATAAGGATGCGCGCGGCATTAGATCAAATCAAATGTCGAGCAGTGAGTGCGCAGAGAGTGTCTGAGAAGCAGAGGAAGACACGTCTCCTCCCGCTCCTCCCGTCTGCCCCCAAACCCCGAGACCGATCGATAAAGTAGTGCGTAAACTTCTGACACTTTGACACCGGGAGCAAACGGCTGAACGTGCACAAGGCAAGGTCCGCGTGCGTTTGAAGTTGGATTGATTTGTGAATTCACCCAGTGACAGCAGCTTATTATGAGCCCGTATCAGTCCCCTCTGATTTGAGCTGTGTGTAAACACACTGTAACACGGACACTCATCACATATGCGTAAAACCCACTGTCATGATTCATGTACGAGACGAGCCCGTGGATCTGAGCACGGCGCTGAGGAGGCACGGGGAAGCGGATCGTTTCGTTTGAAGTTTCTGGGAGAAAATGCTCCGCTATTGTCAGTTATTTTGACACGTAAAAAGCCAATCCAGCGGCGCTTACCTCTGTTGGTGCTGGAGCAGGTCTGCCTTCGAACCGGTGCCGGATGGTCCGCTTTCCGGAGCGTCTCGAGGTTTGCCGGGGTTTCCCTGAGCGGGGTAGCCGGCTCGGAGGCGCCGTTGCTCGGGTCGCTCGCAGGATCTGGTGGGGACTCCATGTTGAATCTTTCGGCTTGAATCTTCGCTTAAAGCGCCAAGACTTTGAGCTATTTTCTACACAAAGCGCGCGCTCCAAACACTGCCTCTTGCTATCTAAATTAAACTAGAAGTAAGAAATGAGAAATGCGAGTGTCTGGAGGTGGGTGTGTATGTCTGATTGTCCACTGGCAGCGCTAGTGAGAGCCCCACTCCACACAAGTGAAGAGGGAGAGGTTGTCAATAGTCGAAGAATAGATAGAGGCCTGATAGTAATCCATGCTGATCGACTGTGAGGCTTTGACTGTGCAGCGCGAGCTCGCTGTCATTATGCAATCTGGTTAAACAGTTCAGTACCTCTGGATATTGTCTACTGACGTGTGGGAGCATTATATAACAGCCCGCAGACTGGCTTTTGCTGTAAACTGTGGCGGACTGACCAAATGGCCCAGATGCGTCCTATGACACGCAGTTGCATCATGCGCACGGTCCCAACTTTAATTCTGTTTGGAGCCTGATTGGAGCCATTATTTCTAAAATATCCTGTGCATGTTGTGTTCATTAGAAGGTAAACAGTGTAAACATGAGGAGGTGCTGAAGCAGCGCGCGTGTGTGCGAGCCCGCGCTGCTGCAGACACTTGTGTGTCTCTGAAGTTGGACAGTCCCTCGGTGGAATCGGCACCCATCAGTTTGGTGCACGCTTTGTGCATGTGACAAGCGGCCGCCGCAAAGCCCCGCCCCCTCGGCGTGGCACGTGGACTTTGACACGGTCCTGCCCGCCTCCTGGTTCACAGACACTTCTATATCCAGTGTGTGGTTCAGAGAAAGAGCCGCAGCGCTCAGAGGGAGAGAGGGGACTCTTTCATTCAAACTTATAATGAAATATCGACAGTGCTGTTCTGAGTGCTTCAGTGTTTCAACCATGAGCTCCAAATGCGCGCGCTGCTGCGCCTCACGAGCCAAAATGATGATTCATCAAATGTGAAAAGGCCGATACAGAAGAGAAGCTCTTATATCATGAATGATACAGTTTGAATTGTGTCTTATCTAAGAGCCGAGCAGCAGTGGCAGTGTTCACGTTCACACCACAAACATCCTTATCTTATCTGCTCTCAGGCTTTTAAAGCTACACGTAAACTACAGAGTGTGAGGTGAGAAAGAAATCAGATTAATTTCCATGTCATTTTTACAAGTAATTTTAATAATATGAGTCAAAAATGAGATGATAATCAGATGTAACCGCAGCCGCTGAGGCAGGTCCTTTGTGAGAACAGGAACAGTGCAAACAGCAGCTTCTGATACAAGTTTAGATTACACAATAATACACATTGTGAAAGTTTGGTGAGTTACATATGAAAATTTAAAAGTGAAATAAAATGTTCTCTTTGTCTGAGATACTACTGTTGATCTTAAAGGACAAATCACCTGCTCCTGCCTCTGCTTCCTTGACCTGTCATACTGACTTTAAGACCTCTGCTTTTCCACCAGCTGCATGTTCATGGTGTGTTCTCACTGGTCCTAGTTTAGTCTTGGTTCGGTCTTGACTTTGTCCTGGTTCGGTCTTGGTTTTGTCCGGGGTTTAGCTCAGTACTAGTCCTGATGCAGACTTGGTTTGGTTAGTCCTGGTTTAGTCCAAGTACAGTCTTGGTTCCAGTTTTGTTGCAGTTTTGTGTGAAATTACCCTATATCAAAGATACAGTATGAAACGTGAAGGATCCGTCACGTGTTTGCCTCCATGGAGATGTTCTTGCTTTGTCTAGAATGTTCCACAGGGTCCAGTGGGTTCTGACGTTCTTCAGTCCGGGTCTGGTTTATTGGGATGGGCATATCAATGGATATGTGGACATCAATGTATGACACACACACACACACATGCACACACACACATATATATATATATATATATATATATATATATATATATATATATATATATATATATATATATATATATATACACTCATATATATACACTCACACATATACACACACATATATACACACGCACACATATCTACACGTATAGACACTCATATACACACATATACACATATATATATACACACTCACATATATACACGCACACATATATACACACATATATATATACACACACACATATATACACTCACATATATACACGCACACATATTTACACACACATATATACACACACATTAGTATACACACACATATACACACGCATATATATACACACACATATACACTCGCACATATATACACGCACAAATATATACATGCATATATATATACACACATATATATGCACACACTCGTATACACACACTCATACATACACACACACATATTTACACTCACACATATATACACGCACAAATATATACACACACACGCATATATATATATATATATATATATATATATATATATATATATATATATATATATATATATACTCACACACACACACACATATAGTACATGTGTTTATCCTTGTCTGTGTCTGTATTTGTTTGTTTTTTTTATATATTTTTAATTTTCACTATGGTCATATTTGTATATAACTTCTATAGAAATACACCAGTGTATGAATGTCTGTCCATGGAGACAAACAGGTGCTGCCACATGGCCAAGTTACTGGTCAGATCTGTGGGGAGTCAACAAGAATGCATTTTATTTTAGCTTAACTCCTTTAATTAAATAAATGACTAGATGAGTTTAATGTCACACTGTGAAACACTCCAGCGTTTGTGCTGGTGTGGTATAGGTGTGGGCCTCCACCATCAAAGTTCCCTTTAAACACTGGAGAACAGGCAGCTGAAGGGCCCATATTAAAGCCCTGAAAAAGCTCTCAGATGCCCCGTCCCCTGCAACAGCACACTGACCTGTGTCTAAACAGTGTGTGAGGAGGCGCCGTCTTTCGGAGTCTGTATGAATGATGTAGCTGTCACATGGCAGAGGCGTTTAGGTGCGTCGGATGTGAGCAGCGTGGAACGAACCGGCCGCTGTGTTAAAAGTGATTGATGAAGCTGACACCGGCTCAGGGGTGCAATGGCGCTCTGTTTTTCTCCCTCATTATGTAAGGCGATATTTCAAATCAGGAGCGGCGAAGGAAGACACGCGCACACAGACAGGACACCCTTCAAACCCAAAGTTTATGTGTCCCAGCGCCAAGGAGACGGGCGCCCTTCAGAGAGAGGAGGAGGTTTACAGCACCAAGGCGCCCCTCACACTCACTGTCGCTTTTCTACCAGATCAACAACTGTTTAAATAGATTCATTTATGTCACGTATAAGACAGGTTTAACTTTCATCTATAACAGTGTGATATTATGATGTGGTTTATACATGTGCAGATAGAGACACATCTATGGACTGACTGATCAGAGCAGACTGAGCAGCTCAACAAGAACCTGTGTCACATACATGTACAAAATACACTGTACCCAAGGCCTAAATAATAATAATAATAATAATAATAATAATAATAATAATAATAATAATAATAATAATAATAATAATAATAAACTAATAATAAACTAATAATAATAATAATGCGCATTAATTCACTCTGTTTTTAATGATGGTAAGATATTGTTGTAGCCACAGCCACCCTGGGGCAGACTGACAGAAACAAGGCTGCCATTCTGCGTCATTGGCCCCTCTGACCACCACCATCACTCACGCACACACCGCATACGATTCAACCACTTTTATGTGGAACAAATGTCTGAGATTTTGTCTATGTTTGGAAACACCAGGTCAGTCAAAAGGAAATCAAAAATCTAAATCTATGTAAGAAGTGGCTCTCTACCATAGACTGGATATATAAATGAACATAGCTAACCTGCTAGCTGCCGAAGTGATCATGAGCGCACTTCCAACTCCATTGACTTTGGCTCCAATTCACTTTACATTGAAAAACTGTGTCCCCTCTCTCTGTAACTGCTGCTGTCAGACTCATCATTTTTGCCTTAAATGTTCGTATTAACCCACTCTACATGGTCCTGGGTTTTTTATTTCACTCCCTGTTAAACCAGTGGTGCGGGCGGGAAGCGGCGTTACCTACAACTGCTTCACTTCAGATTGGCTCTTTCGTTGCTATGATACTCGTGGTCGGAATTCCCAATACGGATCAAATATGGCTCCAAATTGGCCCCTCTAACTGCTCTAGCCTCGATGAGCTTAATTTGACTGAAGCTGAACGCTGTGGGTGACGTCACACTCACTTAGTCCACTTCATTACACAGTCTTTGGTCTCTAGACGTCTTTCCGTCTAATACAAACATTTGGTTAGCACAAGCCCAAACTACAGACAGAATCTCATGTTCTAAAAAACCTCTTATTCTGTATGACTTTTGTGTGAACTTTTTTAGCATGTGTGGAGTTAGCGCTAGCTCTGTTGCAGTACAAATCGGACATCAGACCCCAGGCCCATCCAGTCGCTCTTCCTCACATTAGCTGCGCAGAGTTTAATCAAAGAGACATATTAATGGGGCCTCACTTATTCATGTCTCCGAGTGAAGAGCACATCCACACCGAGGCTCTTGACAGTGTAAAGAGCCGACAACATGGGGATGGGGATTGTGTTCTGCCTCAGACTCACTCCTGAAGGTGTGGGGAGAGCGGTGGAGTGGCAGGATGCTGACAGTTCAAAGTGTGATATGACAGTAACCCTGAGCATAGGCCAGCCATGTTATTTCTGATTTTAATAAACACATACGGCTGATATGAATGCCCGTGTGCTAAGGCTTATATAGGCTCTTACATAGGCTCTTACACAGGATTGGTATTGATATTAAAGCTCCTATATTACCCAAAATGGACTCTTGTGAGCTGTAAGCCGGGTTCTAATGCTGTTCCCTCCTCAAAAACAAACCTGGAGTTGTGTTTTGTTTCATTCACACATGTTTGAGTAACACTTTATTATTATTAGTCTGTAAGCTAACATAAGAGAACAACTCAAACACAATCACACTGGAACTGAGCCACTGAACTGTACATGTGAAGCAGGGTAAATGAGGTGAAAAACAATAGCTGCTAGCATCCAGCTCCACTTCCTGCCAGAGGAAGAGGAGGGGGGGCCAATCCGAGACTTATGTGGAGCAGAGACAGTGTGCAGTATGTAAAGTGGAGCTGTGGAGAGGAGGAGGATCCAGAGCTACTCAAACATGGAGATGAAACAAAACACAGCTTTAGGTGTATTTTCAGTCGTCTATGGATTTCAGAGTGGTAAAAAACTTTGCACTGTTGTTGTAGCAATTAACAATTCGAAATGCAATATTATATCTTTTGAATGGCCAAAGGTTTTCAAAACGTCGCCGATGAATAGGTGTGTCTACATCTCCAAAGCTCAAAATGCTCTGTTCCACCTTGTGATGTCATGAAGTGGTAGTTTTGGTATGGGATGGTGTGCTTTTATTTGAACAGGGACAATGCACAACATTACATTGACCTTAAAAAACAGGAAAGATGTAAACATATGGTATATACATCTCATCTTTCCAAGTTAACTTATCCTTTTACCTTTAGTTCAGTAGAAATTGGCAATCCCAAAGCTGAAATCATCCAAATGATTCTAGAGAAGGGTGTTTTCTCCAGGTATGTTTGTGATGAAGAAAGTACATTAGAACATAGATCAGATTCACGCAATATGGCCCTTTAAAGTAACAACAAAAGTCCATGTAGTAACGTTTGTGTGGTTTTGCTATCAGCCCTACTCATTTCTTACCCACGCCGGACTTTGAGTGAGTGATTTATACTCAGTCTGTCTCAATTGTCCCGGGTATACACCACCTCAAGCTCAAAGCGGCTGTCACAGATCACACAAGCGCCCCCTGTGGCACCATTTGGTTTTACAACACTGCAGTCTGTAGCATTGACCGGTGGCTAATTTAGCCGTTAGCCGATCGGTTTCCGTACATCTCCACGCTCAGAAAGACAAACGCCAGAAAACACGTTGCGGGAGCGTGTCTTTGCGAGGTGCGTTCCTTTAATTGGGTGTGCAGGGACCCTCCTCTTCCTCCTCCGCGCATCTCGCTCTCTCCTCTGCCTCTCCGCGCGCTAACAAAAGACAGCCAGATGAAACAGACAAGCGCCAACCCGTCCCTACTTTGTGGCATTATAGAACACACAGGCGAGGGGTAAAGAGGTACGAGGCTCCACATCAAGGCGAGCTTTATATAACTCCCGTTTCATTTGCGGCGTTTCATGTTTATTTTACTTACTTCAAGCCATCAGCATCTTCTGATTGACACGCGCCCTGTCATAACAACTATTATTCATCGAACATCGCATAGAATACAGTCAGCGCTTCTGGATATATTTGTCTGGGTTTAGTAAAAATGTCTAAAGTATCAAAAATGCTCTCCAAAGTATGTTCGCTGTCATCTCATCAACACTGTTATGATTCCAGCCTCTGCTTCCTCCGCTCGGGCCCGCTCTGAACTCCAGCAGAGGGAATACACATCATAAAGAATAGATATTCAAAGGGTTTAACACAGAAAGCCTTCCCTCAAAGCTAACCGCGCGCTACATGCTAACGGGCCGGGGAGGGGGCAGTGTCCGCGCTCGCACATCACATGACCGGTGTCAAAAAGACTCAAATGGAAACATGTTGTTCAGGGTTCAGGGTTTAGGGTTGGGATTCGAGAATGAATCTGGATATTATGAAAAATTCACTTTGCACAAAATTAGCATAAACCACAGAGCGAGGCTGACGGAGCAGAGATCGGCTCATTACGCCAAGACCAGCCGCCTCGTCAAAGGGTTCCAAACATGGTCATGTGATCAGGCTGTACAAGATCACTTAAAAAAAAACATCTGCAACACTACGCTTCCATCAATATTTTTAATTATATATTGTTAATAACTGACAATTTTCTCACTTTTAATATTAATATGTTCAGTATATGTGTGCATTAAACAAATTTAAACTTTTAAACTTTAACTTTGACCTGCAAAAAGGAGCAGCATCAGTTCACATTAAAAGTCCTATGTCACACAAAATTGACTCCTCTGAGCTCTAAGTCTTGTTATAATACGGTTACCTCTTCACAAACAGACCTGGAGTTGTGTTTTGTTTCATTCACACCTGTTTGAGTAACACTTTATTATTAGTCCGTCTACATCTCCAAAGCTCAAAATGCTCTGTCCACCTTGTGATGTCATGAAGTGGTCGTTTTCAAGTGAACAGCTCCTTTCACTGTTAGTTCAGTAGAGATGGGCAATTCCAAGGTTGAAATGATCCAAATGATTCTAGTGAAGGTGTACGGAGTTTAAAAACACAGTGGAGCACTTCCTGTATTACCACTTCATGACATCACAAGGTGGAATGAAACAAAACACAACTCCAGAGAATAGTGTGATATGCCTTTAGAGTCACTTACACCACACTGGAGCCACTCTGCTGTAAATGATGGCAACAACTTAAACAAGCATAGAATAAATGAACAAAAAAAGTTTGAAAAGATTTTTGTTTTCAGTGATGTTTATCTTTAGCGGCAAAACGATCGCTCATCCCGAGAAGTTGACGTACCTACTGCCGACCCCATAGTGAGGCTCCAGCACCTTGTATTGATCAACACAAAGTCCCAAATAAATGAGCTCAGAATGAGAGCCGTGCTCCGGGGAGTTCAGACCGCAGCGGCGCCATAGGCTCCCATCAATTTTAATCAGGGCCTAATGAAGAGGCTCCTCTCTGCTGGTGTCCATAACTCTGTCAGCGAGCTCCTCCACCTCAATCAAACCAACGCTCCCAACGCCGCAACGCTAACGACCTTTTCAACATAAACGATGAAAGCATTAACACCGCTGCAAAACTCCGACACGTGACCCCAAAAGTGAAGTGTTTCAAAAGGAACGCACCCAGGACCCGAGGGACATAATCAAGACCTCTTCAGCCGGCGAGCTAAGACAAAACAGTTTGTTCTGAACTCACAATGAGAAATCAACACAGAACAATAAGGTTCATTAGCAAAGACACTCAGGTTCACTGTCACGGCAGCAACAACCAAATACCAAGAAGTCTGAAGTGGTTTGAGCCGTGGAGCTATGAAAGGCAACAAAAATATGAAATTATTTACTTAGGATTTGATTATGACTCACCATCAAGTCTTTAACAGTGTGACTTGGCGTTAATTAAATCAGGCCAAACCTTGTTCTAGTTGTTTCCTCTCACCATTTACTCACCTGAAGTTGTTTTTGGAGTGATTCATGTTTTAGCAATCTTTAATCGACTATTTTCAAGACACCATTTTGTTGATCTACAACCATTTAACCTCCACCGGTACACGCCCACTGTGATGTACACGCCCACTGTGATGTACACGCCCACTGTGACGTCCACACTTCCTTCTCCAGTTTTATTTTCTTAATCGTTGATACACGTAGGATTCAGCAGCATTGTGTAGCCACTTTGGTACAAATGGAGCTGGAGTTGTTGTAATTTTGCTATAAAACTCAAACTGACACTGATATTACACATATTCAAACCATGCGGGTGAAGTGTCTTGCTCATGGACACAATCACAATGACTTTGAATGCTGCCTACACTATATAACTCATGATGCTTTTTTTTTCCAGTAGTTAACTTCTTGGTTTGATGTGTTACTTCCAAAACCTCTCCCAGGATCCAGATCACTGGTGCACGTCTGTTACACCTTGGCCCATATTTAGAGCCTGTAAATGAGAGCTGCTGATGAATGAGTCTGAAGACAATCGTGTGAGTTAAGACATGTCCAGAATATTGACCAAAGGCACAAGAACCTGCAGAAGTGGACCAAAGTCACCTTCAGATCGTTCTGCACAAGGATCTGACCTCATTACTCTGGTCTGCGAGCCTGTGGATTCTAGTGGATGCAAGTCAAATTAAACACACGACCAGTCAACAGTTTGGACACACCCTCTTTTTGTTTTTATTTGTACTACTTTTTTACATTTTAAATACATACAGAAGACATCAAATATATTAAGTAAGATATATGGGATTGTGTAGCAAAGAAAAAAGAAGAAAAATTTACTCTACTTATTTTATTGACAAAGCAAAGGATGGAAGCTTTGAAGATCCATCCAGGGCGGGGTCACGGGAACAGCAGTCTAAGTAGGAATCCCAGACTTCCCTCACCCCAGACATGTCCTGCAGCTCCTCCGGTGGGACCCCAAGGCGTTCAGACACTGAGGTAAAGGTGGGATTAAGTGTCTTGCCCAAGGACGCAACAGAAGTATTCATCTTTGGGAGCTAAATCTGCACCGCCAACCTGTGGGTCAGTGGATCTGGCTGCTCAACCAATGATATTTATGTCGAGAGCGAGACTCGAACCAGCAACCTTGTATCATTGGTTGTAGTTACTTAACTTTTTTCCTTTGCTACATAGTTCCATATATCTTACTGCATATATTTGATGTTTTCTGTGTATATTTAAAATGTAGAACGCAGAAAAAAAAAAACACTGAGGGAGTGGGTGTGTCCAAATTTTTGACTGGTCACGTATTGTCTTATTTTTTTGACATGACTGAAGAGATTTTGCCAAAATTCATCAGAACAAGAACCTGTGCAAACAAACCAGTGCATATGACAGCTTTGTAATAATAACACTTGGTCTGGGGGAGCGTACCTGTGTCGTGAGGAAACGCTGAAACATACAGGAAGTGGGGCTGAGAACTGAAAAGGGATCTGCCTGTGTCTGCGTCATGAATACACAGAATCCAGGACTCAGACAGTTTTCAGACACTTTAAACGTTCATATAAAGTGGAATATAATATATAAATATAAATACTGTGTAAATTGGATGTAATCAGAAATTTTGCATCTGAGTACATCCCCCACATGTTAATGTCATATGAACCATCTCACACTAAACCAGAACTAAACTAGGATTAAACAGGACTAAACCAGGACTAAACCAGGACTAAACCAAGACTAAACCAGGACTAAAATAGGACTAAACCAAGACTAAACCAGGACTAAACCAGGACTAAACCGGGACTAAACCAAGACTAAACCAGGACTAAACCGGGACTAAACCAGGATTAAACCAAGACTAAACCAGGACTAAACCGGGACTAAACCAGGATTAAACCAGGGCCAAACCGGGACTAAACAAGCACTAAACCGGGACTAAACCACGACTAAACCAGGATTAAACCAGCACTGAACCAGGACTAATCCAGGACTAAACCAAGACTAAACCACAACTAAACTAAAACTAAACCAGGACTAAACCAGGACTAATCCAGGACTAAACCAGGACTAATCCAGGACTAAACCGGGACTAAACCACGACCAAACTAGGACTAAACCATGACCAAACCAGGTTTAAACCAGGACTAAACCAGGATTAAACCAGGATTAAACCAGGACTAAACCAGGACTAAACCAGGACTAAACCAAGACTAAAGCAGCACTAAACCAGGACTAAACCAGGACCAAACCAAGACTAAACCAGGACTCAGCGTTTGAGTTTTGTGCAGCTTAAACCTGGAACATTCTTCCTGAAGATGTGAGACAGGCCTCTACTTTGACAATGTTTAAATCCAGGCTCAGACGGTTCTGTTTAGCTGCATATGACTGAAAGGGTTTTATTCTGCCTCTTCTGATTTGTTGTATTGTAATTTTAATGTCTTTCTTATTCTGTAAAGCACTTTCAGTTACTTTGTGTGTAACTCGTGCTGTACAAATAAACTTGCCTCACGTTGACCCATGTCCATCCTTATTTTGTGAATGGGGTCTGACCTGTGAGTTTAAACACAGGGCTGACATACAGAGAGCGTCTGCAGTATTACGTCTATACTACTGTGTTTTCTTTGTGTAGATGGTTTGATGTGAGCTCATCTGTTCTGTGGTCGAGGGACAGATCCAGTCCACACCTGGTCTGGGATCAGGGAGCAGCTCTTTGGCCCTGGTCTCCAAAGGTCCTGTTTGCTCCGAGACATACGGCAGAGCCAGGGTTATGTAACCCCCAACCCTCGCCATCTGCCCCGGGTCCGAGCGCCTGCTGCCCACACCTCTGGAGCTGCCTTTCATGCTTTTAATCTACCAAGCTTCAATTAATACGATTATGAGACTACTTCTGTAAACGTAACACACATTAGCAACCACAGCAGATAAAGAGTGGAGGTGGCATGTATGTGTTGTGTACATAGACTGTACATACAAATGGACATAGTGAACCCGCGAGCTACCGCGTTCCAAATAGGAAGTGAGCATGGGCGCACTTCCAGCTCCATCGACTCCAATTCCTGGTATTTTTATTTCACTGCTATGTCTGTAACTCAAGATACGAAGCTTAATGAGAGACAAATCAGTTGCCTTCTTTCTCAGAGGTTAGATTTGATTGACAGCGTTGCTAAGCGCCCACCCTGTGCCAAACCAGCGGTGCGGGTGAGAAAGGGCGTTACCTCCAACAGCTTCACTCCAGATTGGCTCTTTAGTTACTATGATACTCGCGGTCAGAATTCCGACTCTAAATTCGCCCTTATAACAGCTAGCCCCGACGAGCTTCTAACGCTGTGAGTGACGTCACACTCCCGTAGTCCACTTCTTTACAGAGTCTATGGTTGTGTGTTATAGTAATGGCTAGTGTCATGTGACCGCCCTGCTCAGAGCACAACAGGAGGGACTTTTGGACAATAAATCGTAAATCATCTCACCTCAGACACAGGGAGCTGACAGAGCTCGCTCCTGTGTGGCCGGGCTCATGCTAATGCTACTACAGAAGATACCAGTGCCAATACAGCCACAGAAATCACACTCTGCTCTGGATCGCTCTACTTCTCACTTTGTCACTTTAGCAAAATCCATAGTGGCCTTGAAAATGTGTAAAATAAACAACGTCACTGACAAACTGTCTACAGAACATGTGCCTCCAGACCTGCTTCTGTGCTTCCTTTGTACAAACTGAAGGGAGACTGCAGGGAGATATGTCCTCTGCATTTGACCCATCAAACGCAGCTTGGGTACACTATCAGGAGCAGTGGGTGACTACATCACAGCATAGAGACCCTTTTATTGATCTTGAGCTAAAATCTTAGGATGAGCTCAATATATATCATCTTGGTTTGTAGGAGTACCTAGATTGAGGGGAAAACATAGACTGTATATATAAATGGACATAGCTAACTCGCTAGCCGCCACGCTCCAAACAGGAAGTGAGCTTGGGCGCACGGCTCCATCGACTCTGGCTCCAATTGACTTTGAAAAACTGTGTCCTCTCTCTCTGTAACTGCTGCTGTCAGACTCGTCATTTTAGTCTTAAATGTTCGTATTAACCCTCTACATGATCCTGGGTTTTTTATTTCACTATTGTGTCTGTAAATCAAGATATGAACATTAATAACAGACAAATCAGGCGTCTTCTTTCCCCGAGGTTGCTCCCGCTAGTGTTAGCAACAAGTTTGATAGGTAGCATTGCTAAGCGCCCACTCCCTGATAAACCAGTGGTGCGAGCAGGAAGGGGCGTTACCTTCAACAGCCTCGCTCCAGATTGGCTCTTTGGTTGCTATGATACTCATGGCTGGAACTCAGCTCTACATTGACTGCTATAAGTGCTAGCCTCATTGAGCTTCATTTGGCTGGAACAGAACACTGTGGGTGATGTTACACTCACTTAATCCACTTTTTTACACAGTCTATGGGGGAAACCAATGGGAAATATTATCTGCATTTGACCCATTCTTCAAAGCACCCTGTTAAGAGCAGCGGGTGCAGCATTGGACCCATCTTCAGACTTTGAGCGTTAGCAGAAGGGATTTTCTTATTGTGCTAACCTCTATATGACTGCTCCACCCGCTTCCTTACCTTTGTTGCAGTTTGGCTGTGCATTGCAGAGGCCCAGGCTGCGTGGTCGTAGCTCACAGTACAAAGATGAGCCCTCTTGAGGATGGAGCCGTGTTTGATCAACCATCAGGTGTCAGCCATGTTTGCGGCGCTCCAGACACAGCCGAGCGTCTTCAAAGCGCTCGTGTACATCTCCTCATTTAAATGGGAGCGTTCGTCTCAGTGCTGGGGCTCGTGTTGACTCGGGACACTTCTGCCACAAAACACACAGTTGCTTTCGCCGTGGTGAGAATGTGATTAATGACCAATTTCCAGATTCTACCAAGGCAACTGCGAGGCTCTGCAAATCCTCCCTAATTACGCCATGCTTTTGAGATACCTCATGCGCGAGACCGGGGGGAAGGCTGGTTTACTGTTATATTTAGAATGCTCGGGAATCTAAATATAATCATTTAAGTCTTTTAAGTAAAATGTTGTGTCTTTTCAAAGCCCACATCTAAATCAAAGAACGCAAGGAAAATACAAGAGACCTTGGTGTATGTAATTGCAACTGTTCTCACTGTGCAAATAAAAATCTTGAACTTAAAGATACTGTATTATGCAAAATTGCCTCTTGTGAGCTTAAAGTCATGTTCTAATGCTGTTCCCTCCTCAAAAACACACCTGGAGTTGAGTTTTGTTTCATTCACACATGTTTGAGTAACACTTTATTATTAGTCTGTAACATCTCCAAAGCTCAAAATGCTCCGTTCCACCTTGTGATGTCATGAAGTGGCAGTTTTCAAGTTAACAGCTTCGACTTTTAACTTTATTTCATTAGAGATTTGCAATTCCAGGGCTGAAATTATCAATATGATTCTCGGTGAAGGTGTGTGGAGTTTAAAAACACAGTGGAGCACTTCCTGTATTACCACATGATGACATCACAAGGTGGAACAGAGTGTTTTCAGTTGGAGAGAAAAACTCAGCCTAAATATGCAGGGTTTGTGTGTTAAACATGTGTGAATGAAACAAAACACAACTCCAGGTCTGTTTGTGATGAGGAAACTACATAAGAACACAGATCAGAAAATAGACTCATATGGGCCCTTTAAGTTGCAAAAATCATAACATTTCGTCTCTCTATGATATGGTAAATGTTAGTAGCTGAAGCATCACACTGAATATCACTTGGCTCCGTATGAAAAATAGTTTGCTATTTTGGAACCCCCTGGCAGCCATAGTGGATCACCACAGACGCAGAGCTCGTTTATCTTTTGTCAGAGATGAAGCCAAACTAACGCCATCTCCTGAAGCTGCTAAAGAATGAGCAGGGACATAGGGAGAGTAAAAATAAACCCGGCCCAGGTAGCTCCGCACAAGTCACTCCACAAGTAATGGCTGCTGCCGTGAAAGTAGAACTCTCTTTGGAACTGTCTGGGCTGGTTAGCTTTAGAGGACTTGGAGACAGTGGAGGTAGAGTAAAAGCAATTATATTTTGGGTAAAAATGAAGGTTGTGTGGAGGTAAAAGAGACGGCGCCGGAACCAGGTTGTGGTGTTTTCAGCACATTTCTGTCATGATATTGTACGTGTGAGTTGGTGCAGAAGTGGCTGACCTTTGACCTCACTGAAAAAAGGTGCTTGGGTTGCTCCCTAGATTGAATAAGGCGTTTTCTGTGGAGTTTGCCTGTTCTCCCTGTGTCTAATTGGGTTCCCACAGGTATGGGTACTCCTGATCAAGAGCCTGTCTCAACATTTAAATCAGTCCCATTCTGCGAAATGCACTTTTCAGATTGTTTCTTCTCATTGAGCCTCTGAAGTTGTATTTGGAGTGATTCATGTTTGAGTAATCTTTAATCTACTATTTTCAAGACGCCATTTTGTTGACATTCTGTGACGTACACACTTCCTTCTCCATTAAATCATGACATTCGTAGGATTCATTTTGGTACAAATGAAAAGAAATGTGCTGCTCTAAGGTGATTTGCAGATATCCATAGGGGGCGCTGACAGCATGTGGCACTTTGTTGTGATGGCGTTTAGATCCCATTGGACACCACAGTTTTCTAAATTGAAAGTCAGCTGATTTGTTTCTTTTATTAAGTTGTTTTAGATGAATATTGTGATTTAAAATGTGTAAATTATAACATAATGATCCACAGGGTCACAGATGAGAACCATAGAGACAAATCACAATAGGGGTATTTAAAGATGGTAGATGGTAATTGTAACTGTAGGAGACAGTTTCTTTATGGGACAGTAAACATTATCCATTATCCATTATAACAATATCACACGGAGCTATAACTGTTGTGTAAAAGTATCAGAAAATGCTCGTGTCTTTGGTCATCAAGCTCTCACATAATGAGTGAGCTTCAGACGCTCTGAATCTGAACATCAGAGCGACTTCAGCCCGAGAGCTTCAGAAGAACCTCATTATGTTTTCTCTTTGGAAACAGAATGATCACACAGACAAACTGTGCAGTTATAAACATGGGAACAGGTGATGTGTTGTTCTGTGTTGTGTTGTTTTCTTATGTTGTGTTTTGTGTTATTTTTTGTTGTGTTGCTTTGTGTTGTTTTGTGTGGCGTTTTTTTGTGTTGTTTTTGTTGTATTGTGTTGTGTTGCTTTGTGTTATATGTGTTGTGTTGCACTGTGTTGTTTTGTGCTGTTTTTTGTTGAATTGTGTTGTTTTGTGTTGTATTGTGTTGTTTTGTATTGTTTTAGTTCTATTGTGTTGTTTTTGTTGTATTGTGTTCCGTTGTTTTGTGTTGTATTATGTTCTTTTGTGCTGTTTTTTGTTGAATTGTGTTGTGTGTTGTTTTGTGTTGTATTGTGTTGTTTTGTATTGTTTTAGTTCTATTGTGTTGTTTTTGTTGTATTGTGTTCCGTTGTTTTGTGTTATATTGTGTTGTGTTGTATTATGTTCTTTTGTGCTGTTTTTTGCTGTATTGTGTTTTGTTGTTTTAAGTTGTTTTGTGTTGCGTTGCATTTTGTGTTATTTTGTCTTGTGTTATGTTTTGTGTTGTATTGTGTTGTATAGAACTGCAGGTAGGAGGTTTTCTCACTCATTTCTTTGTCGTATTTGGGCAGATGCTTTTTATCACTGCTGTTTTGAACCTGACCATGTCAGATACCTGCACCATCCATTTTCTCATGGGGAGTCAAGAACTCGTTGGACGCCTCTAGTTGGACGCCTCTAGTTGGACGCCTCTAGTTGGACGCCTTTGCATCTGAGGGCAGACGCCTCCAACTCGCGTTGTGTCTTTGTGAACGATGCAGACCAGGTTGAGAGAGTGACTTTAGTGGATTTATTACATAAAACCCATCAACAGAGGTGATCAGCTCTGCCACGTGTCTGGGTCTGTGACTAGCATTTATGCTAGCTGGTGCGCCCAGTATAATTAAGCTGTCTGTGGCTGATGTCTTTCTACTTGTTCCGGATAATGACGTCACTTTGTCATTGGAGCATAGTCTCTGATTGGTTGATGCTATACGTTGAATGCCAAAAAGTTCAGCTTTTTCAAATTTTGGACGAGTGAATAGAGCATCTGACGCTTGAATGCTCAAGACGCGCCATGTCAACGCCAGATTTGCACTACCCTGATGCTTGAAGACCTGCCGCAAAAACACAGGACGGCCAAGATGTGCATCCACTACTTTGCATGTGAACTCGACGCCCCTGACGCCCCGCTGTGAACGCACCATCAGGCTTATCCAGGGCTGGACCTGGGCCTCCCAGACTTCCCTCACCCCAGACACTTCCTCACAGGTCCGTGCGTCTCACCGGTCCGTGCGTCTCACCGGTCCGTGCGTCTCACCGGTCCATGCGTCTCTCCTGCTGTTGTGAATAAAACTCTTTAAAAGTACATCTCAGTACAGTTTAACCTTATGAATGTAAGCGTGTGAGATAGACTCAGAACAAATTGAGTGTAGAAACCTGATATGGCCAACATCCTATAATAGCTCCTTCTCTCCCAGTCTCTCCCCCCCTTCTCTCTCTCACCCTCTCTCTCTGCTTCTCTCTCTCTCCTTCTGTCTCTCTCTCTCCCAGTCTCTCTCCCCCTTCTCTCTCTCTCTCACCCCCCTCTCTCTCTCTGTGGTCTGTCTTGCTCTCTCTCACACTCTCTCTCTCCCAGTCTCTCTCTCTGTCTGTCTGTCTCTCTCTGTGTCTCCTTCTCTGTCTCTCTATCTTTCTCTCCTACTCACTCAACCCCTCCATCTCTCTGTCTCTCTCCCTCTACCTCCCTCTCTCTCCCAGTCCCTTCGCCCTTCTTCATCTCTCTCTCTGTCGCTGTCTCTTTCTCTCTCTCTCTGTCTTTCTCCCTTTCTCTCAGTCTCTCTCTATAGATATGTATGGCTCTCTCCGAGTCTCTCTCCCCTTCTCTCTCTCTCCCCTTTCTCTCTCTCTCTCTCTCACACACAGTCTCTCTCCCAGTCTCTCCTTGTCTCTCTCTCCCTTCTCTCTCTTTCTCTCTCTCTTTCTCTGTCTCTCCCCCTTCTCCATCTCTCTCTCTCCCTTCTCCCCCCTCTCTCTCCCTTCTCCCCATTCTCTCTCTCTCTCTTCCTTCTCCCCCTTCTCTCTCTCTATCCCTTCTCCCCCTTCTCTCTCTCTCCCTTCTCCCCGTTCTCTCTCTCTCTCTCCCTTCTCCCCGTTCTCTCTCTCTCTCCCTTCTCCCCGTTCTCTCTCTCTCTCTCCCTTCTCCCCGTTCTCTCTCTCTCTCCCTTCTCCCCGTTCTCTCTCTCTCTCTCCCTTCTCCCCGTTCTCTCTCTCTCTCTCTCTCCCTTCTCCCCGTTCTCTCTCTCCCTCCCTTCTCCCCCTTCTCTCTCCTGTCTCTCTCTCTCTTACATTTAAAGTAGTACAAGTAGCAGACATCTTTACGTTTGCATTACTGTTAGGCTGGTTTATATTTTTAAATTTATATATTTTGAAAAGTACAAAACAGTCACAACACTGATGCAGTTATAATATTATTATGATTACTATTAAAGGCTTTGCAGTGGTCAGGGGGTGGAGCCAAAGGAATCCATATTCTAATGACTTTCTCTTAAAGGGGCGTTTTTGTCCCAGGTCCCATTGGCTTTACAGTATAATAATAAATAAGTAACTCATTTATAGCTGAAGCCCAGTGATGAAGAGCGGGTTAAAGGGGGTCTCTTGAGTCTGAGCCCTTTTATTAGCTCCAGACCCAAAGACCCTCCCAAAGAGCCGGCTCACTGATCCCAAAGAGCCGGCTCACTGATCCTCATATACGCCTCAGATAACACACAGAACAGAACATCTCTGAGGGGTCGTCTCCACAGAGCTCGTGTGATTGCTCTTACATACATGATCGAGTCTGGAGATGAAGACCTGATGAAGAGTCCTGAACCCACCCCCCATTTCCACTCACACAGAACAGTACGAGCTGCAAAAAATAACACATGAACATAAACAGAGAGTTCTTTTACTCGTGTGAAAATGATGTTTTCAAAATCACAATATGAAAAAAAGGGTTTGTATCAGAAACATTTACAACGGTTAAAATGGTTAAAAAACGGTTATACCTGAATGACAGTTTAACCGAGTAAAAAGTAAACTTCTCATTGTAATAGTTTAAGAACAGAAACATAACATGGCCAACAACCTAGCAAACCTAACTCTCTCTCTCTCTGTCTCTCACCCTCTCTCTCAGTCTCTCTCTATAGATATGTCTCTCTGTCTCTCTCTCAGTGTCTCTGTCTCTCACCCTCTCTCTCAGTCTCTCTCTATAGATATGTCTCTCTCAGTCTCTCACCCTCTCTCTCAAACTCTCTGTCTCTCTATATATATAGATATGTCTCTCTGTCTCTCTCTCAGACTCTCTTTTTTTCTGTTTCCCTCTTTCTCTCTCACCCTGTCCCTCTTTGTCTCTCTCTCTCTGTCTTTTTTCTCTGTCTCTCTTTCTCTCTGTCTCTCTCTTTTTCCCTGCCTCTCTCACGCTCATTTTCTCTGTCTCTCTCTCTGTCTCTTTTTCTCTACCGCTCTTTTTCCCTGTCTCTCTCTTTTTTCTCTGTCTCTCTCTCTTTTCTCTGTCCCTGTCTTTTTATCTCCCTCTCTCCCTCTCTCTCTGTGTCTCTCTCTCATTTTCTCTGTCTCTCTTTAACTCTCTCTCTCTCTTTTACTCTATCTCTCCCTTTTTCTCTCTCTCTTTTTCTCTGTCTCTCTCTCTTTTACTCTGTCTCTCTCCCTCTGTCTCTCTCTGTGTCTCTCTCTCTTTTTCTGTGTCTCTCTCTGTGTCTCTCTCTTTTTCTCTGTCTCTCTTGTTCTCTCTCTCTCTTTTACTCTCTGTCTCTCTCTCTCTCTTTTACTCTCTCTCTGTCTCATTTTCTCTGTCTCTTTCTCTCTGTCTGTCTCTTTTTCTCTGTCTGTTTCTCTTTTTATTGGTCTCTCTCTATCTCTCTCGCTTTGGCACTCTCTCTCTGTTTTCGCTGTCTCTTTCTCTCCCTCTGTCTCTCTCTGTCTCTCTCTTATTCTCTGTCACTCGCTCCGTCTCTCTTTCTTTTTCTCTGTCTGTTTTACTCTACCTCTCTCTGTCTCTCTTTTTCTCTGTTGCTCTCTCTATTTCTCTGTCTCTCTCTCTGTCTTGCTGTTTTTTGTCTCTCTTTTAGTCCATCTCTCTCTCTCTGTCTCTCATTTTCTCTGTCTCTCCCTTTTTATCTCCCTCTCTCTCCCTCCATCTCTCTCTGTGTCTCTCTTTCCTTTTCTCTGTCTCTCTCTCATTTTCTCTGTCTCTCTTTTACTCTCTGTCTCTCCCTCTCCCTTTTACCCTGTCTCTCTCTCTTTTTCTCCGTCTCTCTCTTTCACGCTCTCTCTTTGTCTCCTTTTCTCTGTCTCTTTCTCTCTGTCTGTCTCTTTTTCGCTGTCTCTTTCTCTTTTTATTGGTCTCTCTCTGTCTCTCTCTCTGTCTGTCTCTTTTTCTCTATCACGCTCTCTTTTTCGCTGTCTCTTTCCCTCCCTCTGTCTCTCTTATTTTCTGTCACTCTCTCCGTCTCTCTCTCTTTTTCTCTGTCTCTCTTTTACTCTACCTCTCCCTGTCTCTCTTTTTCTCTGTTGCTCTCTCTTTTTCTCTGTCTCTCTCTCTGTCTTGCTGTTTTTTTGTCTCTCTTCTAGTCCATCTCTATGTCTCTCTTTTTCTCTGTCTCTCTTTTACTCCGTCTCTCTCTCTCTCTGTCTCTCCTTCTTTCTTTTACTCTATTTCTCTCTCTGTCTCTTTTTCTTAGTCACTCTCTCTCTCTGCCTCCCTCTCTTTTTCTCTGTCTCTTTCTTTAAAAAAAAATCATGTTAAATAGTTTTAAAATCACAATGAATGAAAAAATCATGGAGTTTGTTTTTGTATTCTGTTTCTTCTTTGATTTGCTGAAACCCCAAACGCTCCATTTCACACTGACGCCTAAAACTATCGCACTACGGAAGCCCTGAGCAGCCACGCGAAGAAAAAAAAAACTACTTCTCTCCAATTCACCGGCAAAATAAAAGTCATGAAAAGACAAAAGTCAGAAAAGACTTTTGACAACACTTCAAAAATGCAAATGGAGAATATGAACTTTGAACTCTGACCTCCCATTTAAAACAGTAATGTCAAAGAATGTAGAGTGTAGGAGCGTCTCGTTCACCCCTCTGTTTGACCTGTCATAATCACACATTTTAGGTTCGATATATCGCTGAAGTTAGTATAGATGATAAACTATAATACTGATGCTCATTTCTGCCACTGACACAAAAACCCAAGAGCAGATTTAAACACACAAAACTATTTTAAATCTACAATATTGTTAAAAATTATAAGCTGCAGTAAATAAACAGCAGAATGAAACACTTCAGTCATTAATTTCAGTTTTCAATTTTTGACTCTGTTATGAGTCAGAGAAGTTATTAATTCAAACTTTTACGGCTTAAATCTGATCATATAGACAAGAAATAACAAAAACATGATAAATATTGAGCCCAGAAATATAGTTCCAGGATTCATAAAGTGAACAGTAAGTGTATATAGTGAGCACAGTGCCAGGGCTGCTCTTCCTCAGTCCATGTTTGCTCTGTGCTCTTCCTCCAGCCTCTCCCTGACTCTCCGTCTGCACACGTCCTCTCACACCTGAGCTCTGGAGCACTGTGACACTGTGACACTGTGACACTGTGACACTGTGACAAAGTGCCCGTTTGTCCCATTAAATCCACATTCATTTGATTTAATTTCACCCATTTGTTCATTTCATTTCCTGTAATTTTTCAATATTCAACGAAACTACGAGCCATAACTATCCCAGGTTTGTTCTGTTTAGTCTGTTTAGTTATGTATTCAGCCAAATTCACATAAATGTTTGATAGACACTACAGCAGAGCGGCGGAAATGTGACAAAATGTTAATGCCTGTGTGAGAAAAGTGTATAAAGTGTGTGGTGAGGGATTGTACAGCAAAGAACATATACAGATTTCACCTATTGCAGGTTATTTTTAGAACGTAACCCCGCCATAAACCAGGGACCACTGTGTTTTCTTTGGTTAAATAAAAGCGTAAATGAAATAAGTTAAATATATATTCTACATGCATTTTTTTAATCAAATCTCAAAACTGCTGTAAAGACATTTGAATCTGTCCAGTCAGAGCAAAGTTGTTGTTTTTTTCTCTTTTACTCTTGCGTTAGCACATAAATGAAATCAGTTTTTCCACCTGTGTGTGACTAAGATGTGAAAAAAAAAACACCAAACCTCAGCGACCATATCATCAGCCTTCTTTTACGAGGATGTGAATCTTATTTTGAACGACGCTGGTGCATTTAAAACACGGGCTAACGTTTCCTGCGCTGCTGGAGTTCATTATAAAGTGCTGAAACAGAGCGTAAGCATTGTTTCATCCTCTCTCACATAATTCTTCTGCAGTGGAAGATTTCATCACATCTGCATGACTTTGATCTCCATGACTCTCTTTAATCAACCCAAGAAACGTCTTTATTGTCGCGGGCCGAGGCCAGACAGCACTGGGAAACGTATTCTAAGTTTATCTCCTGCAAATAGACGAGACTTTAATATTTTGCGCTCTAAAACATTTCATATCCGTAACTTGCACTGGGCCCATTTGGCATTATTTGCTGCTGGGCATGACTTCTTAATGAAATCAGAATTCCAATTTGACTCCCGCGCTTAGCAGTCCTAATTTGCAGACAGCCTGTCCACGGCCTCGGAACGTGTGAAACGGTAATTTGAGCAGACCCCTCCAGCGTTATCACTGCTCCATAAAGAATCATTCCTGTTAAGTTTTTTCTTTGAAGGCTGAAATTAATAAACGCGTGTATTTTTACATCTATTTCACATAAGTATAATTGTCTGGTGATACCGCGTGATGTCCTTGGAGCGGGTTCAGGCTTTTGCGGCGTCGCCTCCTGCTGGTCGGTCAAGGTAAGGGTCAGGAGCGGCGCGTCGGGGTGAATGGTGGGTGGAGATGGGCGCACTTGCTCAAGGGCACTTCCACAGGATGAATGTGCGGTGTCACGAGGGCTCGAACTCGCACCTTTTGGTTGAAGGACAGTCCAAAGCGTCCAACTTTTGATACGGCGAGACATGAACGAGGCGTGAAGCTCGGCTGTGGCTCGGGGAAGTGCGTTAATAATAAATGAACAGACTCAGAGCGGAGAGTGTAATTACAGGGACGTAAAGGGCCAAAGAGGCTCATGGTCAGAGGCTCATGTGTTGACGAGGCTGTCGTTCAAGCAGTGTGCGCCGGGTTTAAACTCATTTGTGATGAGTGACCATCGAGCGATTAAGATTAATGTCAGAGCCTAAACCCAGTTCTATATTTTTTGCAAAAAAATCTGAATTTTTACTATTTTGTTTTGATTTTAAAGTTCATGATTTGTAGCTGTTGATTTTTTATTTTTTTTTTTTTCATTTTTTAATGATTAATAGAGGTTGGTGCCCTTCCTGGACATCGACTTATATTTTGCACATGAAAAATTTGCACTATTATTGACTGACTATTAAGTTAACCTAGGGCTGTCCAAACTATGGCCCAGGGGCCAAACGCGGCCCTCAGACCAATTTTTGTTGGCCCTCATGACTCCTCCTAAACTGGCTCAACTGATCAGGAAGTATTTTCTTTTTAATACACAATGATGAGATTCTATTTCTATAACCTGAGTAACATCACACTGCATTGTGGCACAGACCTAAAAATAATGTTCCAAGTCTTATGAAAGGTACAATGTCTCTGTCAGACCTGTGTTAAATGCACCTTTTGACTCCCTGTATTGACACTGGTCTGTGGCCCTCCTCTTCAAATATGTTTCAGTATGTGGCCCTCAGTGAAAAAAGTTTGGACCCCCCTGAGTTCACTTGTCAAAATATAGTAGCACATGTAACTGCTCGAATTTTTACACTTCCTGTTTGCACACTATGAACCATCTTTGCACACCGTTTTTACCACTGACAGTTGCATAAAAAAATAATGTTGCACATTATCTGCAAATATGTACATAGCATATAGCCTGTATTTTTCATAGTTTATATTCTGTAAAGATTATGTTTCTATTTGATTATATACATGCTTCTCTTTATCTTATTATTAATCTATTTTATACCTATTTTCATATACTCTTGGCATCCGGCGTGGGCAGCAAAGGAAGAATGTCATTGTACTGGTTCCTTTACTGTGCATATGACAATAAAGCTTTGAATCTTGAATCTTTTTTACTTACAAAGTAATTTGATTTATTTACATTTTCTTCACTTAAGGTAGTAGAGCTGGAGGAAGTGTCTGGGGTGAGGGAAGTCTGGGAGTCCCTGTTCAGACTGCTGCTCCTGCGTTCCAGCCCCAGATAAACAGGAAGAACATGGATGGATGAATTTTCTCTTCAGTTAATTACTGCTAAGGTGAATCATACGTTTGACCTCAGTAATGTTTATTTTTGTACACTGTTTTGTATCTACAGCTCCTTATTTAAGGCATGTGCAGGTGCATCATGGGAAAGTGGAGCCAAACTGTCACCATGTAACTGTAAATTCCTCTTTTTTGTTTGTATTTGTGTGTCCTCAACAACGGGAGCTCTCAGTAAAGAGTTTTTAACTGCGTTTGGTTCGTTCTGTGGATTTTTTTTTTTCACTTTTGGGGCATTTTTAAGGTGGAACGCGTCAAACTATGGCTTCACAAATGTTTAAACTTTACAATTAAGGTAAAGATTGTTTAAGAGACTACCGTTGGGTCACATTTAAATCTGAGTCTGTGTGTTCACAACAACTCCCAGCTCTGCTCACAAACATGTATCGCCACTGTCATAACATTTTAAATGAAAGAAAAAATATTAGTATTCAAATCTGTTTCCTGTTATGTCATGCGGATGAGGTCATCTTTCAGACAATGTGAATGAACTTCCTTTAATACGATGCTAAATAACTGTTGTGTCGGTTCTTGACCTTATGTTTGCCGTTTTGCTAAAGCTATGCTGTTAATGGTGATGGTGTGAAAGCAGTTTGTTCCAAGAAATTAATTCAAATGCCTCTGTTCTGCTTAAGTCCGAGAACACTGAAAGTTTATGAAGAGTTTGAAGAATTACGTGCAAAAGAATTTATCTGAAAAAAGGGAATATATTTCTAAGTTCCAAATGTGTTGTTAAATGCAGGACCATGTGGCTCCACCCCTCCGCACAACCATGTGGCTCCACCCCTCTACACGACCATGTCCATCCCGTTTCAGAGTGTTTTATTTATAATCAGATCCACAGAGAGACAAACCAGAGCTTCATCTGCTTCATTTAGTCGTGTTGTGTCCAGATAAAGACCTGTCTTTGTCCACTGGTGTTTTTCCAACTCTCCCAGTGCATTGTGGTCTACAGTGACCGCTCTACTGACCACTGATGCCCACTACTTTTCAAGGTGCATTGTGGGAAATTTTGAGTGCACCACTTTATCACTCACTGGAGATTGAGACTCCACTAAAAATGATGTGACCCCTAAACAGCGCCCCCTGTAGAAGGAGTGTGGACATTCAGACACAGTTTACATTCTGCCTGAAACACGGCCAGACCCACATGAGATCACACACTTTGTCAGAGAAGTTTTGACTCTTGGTCCAGAGTTGTATTGACAGAATAAGTACTGTCCACTAGAGGCCTGTCCTTCCTTTCACTTTAACAAAAACCTGTAACAAAAATCACATGTTTTTCCTCCATTTCCTCCATCCGTCCTCTTCTCTCCAGCTGGAACCACCCATTCTTTAACTCATTCATGCAGCTTACACCACACTGCACCTGACGGGACTTTATTTTCATGAGAGTTTAACTTTGACCTGAGCATAACCTGTATAAGGAGTGGACTAAGTGAGTGTGACGTCACCCACAGTGTTCAGCTCCAAATGAAGCTCATCACGGCTAGCAGTTATAACGGCCAATTTGGAGCTGAATTCCATATTAGGAATTCCGACTGCAAGTATCATAGCAACCTGAGAGCCAATACGGAGCAAGGCTGTTGAAGGCAACGTTCATTCCCGCCCACACAGCTGGTTTAGCAGGGAGCAGGCGCTTAGCAACAAGTTAGTGCTGGCGGGAACAACCTCGGGGAAAGAAGATTTTTGATTTGTCTCTTATTAGTGTTGATATCTTGACTTACAGACACAATAACACAATAAAAAAAACAGGATCATCTAAAGCGGGTTAATACATTTAAGATCAAAATACTGCGTCTGATAGCAGCAGTTACAGAGAGAGGGGTGACAAAGCGTAAGTGCAAAGTGAATTAAAGCCAGAGTTGATGCAACCAGAAGTGCGCCCATGATCACTTCCTATTTGGACCGTAGTGGCTAGCATGTTAGCTATGTCCATTTATATAAACAGTCTATGGTCCTGAGACAAATGGAGAGTATTCCATTGGCACTGCACTGGTTTGAAGTCATTTGATCATGTGCAAAATGACCCAGACCCAGCACAGCTCTGCACCCAAGACTCGACCCAAACCCAACAAAATCCAGTCAGGTCTCAGTTTATACTGCCACTGTGTCTTTGAGCACAAACCCAGTGATCTCCAAAACAGTGGTGCAGGGGTAGTCCTCACTATAATCACTATATCAACTCCGTTCAATTGAAAGATGGAACTATATATGCTATATTTTGGGAGGGGGGGGGGGGTGTTAGTATTTAGTATTTATCATGTGTACTTTTTCTTTGCGCTACTGGGAAATTATTATTTTTTTGGCTCTATGATCAGGTTTAATCCATAAAACCTTGAATTAATGACATTACAGACTCAAACTAACGACTGAAGTGTTTCATTCTGCTGTTTATTTACTGCAGCTCATGATTTTTAACAATATTGTAGATTTATAATAGTTTTTGTGGTTTAAATCTGCTCTTGTTTTTTTTTGTCAGTGACAGAAATGTGTTTCAATATTATCGTTTATCGTCTATATTTACTTCAGCGATATATCGAACCTCAAAATGTTTCACCGTGACAGGCTCTGCTCAAACCTCTGCTCAGTAAAGGTATAAAAGTGACTACGAATGAGCAGCAGTGGACTTCCTCAGTAGAAAAGTCCAACAGTAAAACTCAGATAATGAGCCAGCCCTGACAAAGCCCATTAAAGGAGAGGGATGGGCAGAGGAACTGAACGCACTCACCTCTTCCTCACAGGCAGACACACGAGCCGCAGTGAAAATATTTGAACAACCTATTCAAACAGCTTGTGATTGTACTGGAGGCGCGCGACCATAGAGCAGTTGTTGAGAATGGCCAATGAGGAGATGGAAGACTTGCCGGGTTTTTGTCATGAGCTGCCAAAATGGCTTTGATTTACTGGGGGACTTATTGATAATTAATTGTATCATCTGTTTCCTGCCTGCTTCACGCCAAGAGGAGCTCGAGAGGAGCCCAAGAGGAGCCGGTCTTCTGAGGCTCGCCCGCTCTCGGCAGCAGAGTTTGGACAGAGCAGAGCCGGGGACACAGATGGCTCCTGCACCTTTCACACTGTCACACAGGAGGAAGAGTCCACTGCTCCTCATCGCCACATAAACAACGGATTACTTCTGTCAATCCAGCTCATAGACTGTATATACAAACGGACATAGCTAACCTGCGCGTTCCAAACAGGAAGTGATCATGGGCGCACTCCCGGCTCCATTGACTCTGGCTCCAATTCACTTTACATAAAAAAAATGTCACCCCTCTCTGTAACTGCTGCTGTCAAACTCATAATTTTGGCCTTAAATGTTCATATTAACCCGCTCTACATGATCCTGGGGTATTTATTTTACTATTGTGTCTGTAAATCAAGATATGAACATAATAACAGAAAAATCAGGCGCCCGAGCTCGCTCCCACTAGCATTAACGTTAGCAGGAGTTGCTAGCTCCACCTTCAACAGCTTCACTCTGGATTGGCTTTTTGGTTGCCATGATACTCCCGGTCAAAATTCCAAACTTGGCTCCAAATTGGCCCCTATAACTGCTCTAGCCTCGATGAGCTTCATTTGACTGGAGCCAAACGCTGTGGGTGACGTCACACTCACTTGGTCCATTTTACACAGTCTGTGATCCAGCTCTATCACTTTAAAAAGAGAAAACAACACCATCTACTAGAGCAGCTGGTTAAACTGCAGTTCAAATGTTTGATATAGGATCAGGATTTTTACAGAGCTGAAAAACATAGGCTAGTTTATCTGAATTGTTACACAAGTAAGTCATTCAAAGTGCTTTACAGAATAAGAAATACATTAACATCACAATACAACAAATCAAAACATAAGTCCTCCTCATGTGAGATGGTTCATGTGGCTCATGTGGGAGATGTTCTTTGGTGCTGGTCCATGGAGAGACTTGTTCACACAGAGCTGCTTTAAAGTCTCTGAGCCACAGGAGCCAGAGACCTGAGCACAGGACACATGTATGAAGTACTTCCCGGTTCGAACGTAAAGTGGTGGATGAAGTACTCAGTTTTGTTACTTAAGTAAAAGTACAGATACAGAGGTAAAAAGTTACTCAAGCAAAAGTACATTAAAAAAAAATCAACTTACTTAATAGTATTCAAGTATCCATAAAAAGTAAAAGTATTTCACACAGTGTTGTTCATTTGTTAAAGTGTAAATGTAGTGATGTTGATTAAAATAAGACATATTTTGATCACAGTAACAATACAAACCAATGTCCTCATTTTTCTTTTTTTTTTGTGTATTTATTTTTGTTTTGCTCAAAGCTGAAGCTTGAACTCGAAAATTGAGTCAGGATGTTTCCACGAAATTGGTAAAAATAATCATATGAAAAGTACTTTTTACTTTTCAGTCCAGTTAAAAATGCAGTGGAGTAGAAAGTACAGATACTGCTCTCAGATGTAGTAAAGTAAAAGTAAAAAAAATACACACTGTAAAATGTACTTAAGTAAAGTGCAGATGTCTAAAGATTCTATTTTACCTCCACCACTGCATATAAATTATTTGAGTCACATAGTCTTGTCATTAGAAACACATTCTTCGTCATAGCAAGAGTCTGATTCCTGAATAGTGTGGTGTATTCATGTATTTACAGTTATTACATTTGTATTTGTCAGAAATTTGTTGACGTCCACGTTTAAGTCACTTTCTCTTTCTTTTGTCATGTGATTAAACTGTTTGATATCTTCCCAGGTGTGTCACGAGGTGTGTGCTCCATCAACTTGATTGACAGTCATTGGACTTATAAATGGACATAGCTAACCTGCTAGCCGCCGAGTTCCAGATAGGAAATGATCATGGGCGCACTTCCAGCTCTACTGACTCTAATTCACTTTCTATTGAAAAGCTGTGTCTTCTTTCTCTGTAACTGCTGCTGTCAGACTCATAATTTTGGTCTTAAATGTTTGTTTTAACCCGTTCTACATGATCCTGGGGTTTTTATTTAGCTATTTTGACCGTAAATCGAGATATGAACATTAATAACAGATTAATCAGGTGCCTTCTTTCCCAGAGGTCACTCCCACTAGCATTAGCAACCAGTTTGATTGACAGCGTTACTAAGCACCCGCTCTCTGTTAAACCAGTGGTGGGAGCGAAAAGGGGCATTACCTTCAACAGCCTCGCTCTGGATTGGCTCTTTGGTTGCTATGATACTCACGGTCAGAATTCCAAATATGGAACTCTGCTCCAAATTGGCCCCTATAACTGCTCTAGCCTCGATGAGCTTCATTTGACTGGAGCTGAAAGCTGTGGGGGGACATCACACTCACTTAGTCTACTTCTTTATACAGTCTTTATACATTCTGATGGCCTTTCCGATTGGAACTCAGCCAAAACGTCCTAATTCCCCTAAGTTCCGAAGGGCTGATTGACAAGACAATCAGAAAAAGTTTGGATTTGTCTGGCTCAAAACAAAAATGGCAGTTTCACATGTTAAAAAGCAACAGAAAAAACAACAACAAAAAAACGACTGAAAAACATTGCAGACCATGTTTTTGTCAAAGAATAAATGGAGGATTTCAGTCTGAAGATTTCCTCCTGTTTCCCCCATAAACCTCAAGCATGGCTCAGATCTGGAAACAGGGTTTTTGGGGGAAAGCTAAAAGTTGAAATTGTCTGCCATTGTTTGAAAATCAGTTTAAGGTCCCATGTGATTGAAACATCAACTTGGAGATCAATTCTTCTACACGAGTTTCTGTCTGGACTGTTGCGATCACACCCCCTACTGGTTATGTAAAGTAGCTGTTGGAGAAGCCTGCGTCTGTCATTCCTCACAAAGCTCTTTCTCAGTTCTCCACAGAGCGGCCAGCGTCTCCACATAGCCAACATACTTTCAGCTCAATAATTCATGTTCTGGGGGGTCTGCTGAATAATAGAAGTGAACTTGGAGGCCTCGTGGATCAGTGAGTTACAAGAGAGACACTGTTCTGCTGCTAAGTTGTTTCTGTTTCTGTGCGTTCATTGATGATTAATTCAGAGACGCTTTCCGATTGTGACCACTCGTCCTCCACTCTCGATTACTGCTTTTTATGTTTTGTGTATATTTCCCGCTCCACCCATCATCAAAAGCGGAAAATAAAAAGTTCACCAAGATGTCCGTACGTTTGCTTTTTCAAAACATGTTTAAATGTTTTATGTTAGCTCTCTTTTGTAGTTTGTAGCGCTAAGTGTGAGCTCAGTGGAGTCGACAGGGGAAGACAAGGCGGTCTGCTGTCCCGCCTTGTCTTCAACGCTTTTGGGCGACAGTGGCTCAGATGGTACAGCGTTTGTCCACTGATCCGAAGGTTGGTGGTTTGAATCCTGCTCTCGACATAAACATCATTGGTTTCCCCAGTGTCTGTGTACACTGGTGTGTTAATGTGTGTGTGAATGCGTGAGTGATGCCTTGATGTAAAGAGCTTTAAAGGTGGAAAAGCACAATACTGTACAGCAGTCCCTGGTTTACGGCGGGGGTTACGTTCTAAAAATAACCCGCAATAGGTGAAATCAGTAGCAGTCAGCTTTATTTTTTACAATTATTATATGTTTTGCAGCTGTAAAACCCCTCAGCACACACTTTATACACTTTTCACAGACGGGAATGAACATTTTCTCACATTTCTCTCTTGTTTAAACACTCTCAAAGTTCAAACCTTCGTATATTGTATCCTCCTTCCTCGATGATCGCTTTAAATGTGTTGTTCACGTGCCTCTGCTCCATCCGCAGAGGCACCTCCCCTCGTACAGGAGAAACACTTTTGTGAAATTTGCCAGTGCAGAACGTTTCATTGACATGGTGAGTTTTGTCGGGGAGAAAACTTGCAAATACACAGCACTTCAGAGTCACACTGTGATCCAACATTTATGTAAATTTGTCTGAACACATTCTGTTCTGTACAGGAGACACGGCACGGAGGAGACTGATGGACAATGGTCTACAGTCCCACAGCCAATCAGGAAGCAGAACACAATGCACGTTCATACACTGCAAAAAAGCATGTAAAATTGTACAAAAAATAAAAATAAAAATCTGCGAAACTGCGAGGCCACAAAAGGTGAATTGCAATATAGTGAGGGACAACTGTATAATCATGTGACTGTTTACCATTTACCCTCTTCCAATTAATTTATATTAGAGGGGGGCCCATGTGATGCCTTTTGTTCCAAACCCCCAAATTTCTGTCGACGGGCCTGTGTCTGCTGATAAAATTTATATTTCAAATAGGGCAATGCTAGCTTTGCCAGGGCCCTATGCATGTAGTTGGTGGCCAAATAGAATGATTTCTAAGAGAAAAATGCAAAATCTTTTATAATATTAGAAATACAATTTTGAGACTAAAACATAAATATTTCTCTGTTACTTCAAGCCTTTAAAATATTGTGATGAAATTATTATTAACTGCAAAACATCCACACACCCTCTGTGTCTTCATTTTAATTTCTGTTTCTAATCAAAGTCGTATTAATCCTCAAATTACCAGTAAACTGAAACTTCCACATAAAGCTCCACCACAGCTGCTGTTGCCCTTCGTATCACGTAGTAAACTTTTGACCAGCGGAGTATTCAAGGCCCCGCCCCCTCCTGACCCAGCCACACCTCTTTACACACACCCCGTCACTGTGGCCCGCAGCGTGGACCTGGCAACGCAACCGCACCTTGCCAAACAAGATTAATACCTGCAGTTTGACCTTTTGGAGATCACATGGCTATAATGGAAAGGGGGGTCAGTGGTTCAGAGGAAGGGCCTCGAGGTTCCACTCAGACTCTCACACTTCAGGAGCAACAGTTGGCTCTGGGCTTAGGTCATTGATGTTTGCGATGAGCTCCCTCGAGTTCGTGGGTGAGCATGTCTAACAAGCCCATTGATTACAAATAAAAGTTTAACTTCAGTAAAAGTGCCGGTGTGTTTTTGTCTGAGCTACGTTCCAAAAAACATACAACATACATTTATGCATAGCCCCATATCACCACAGCAGATGTGACTGTTCTTTGCATAATCTATTGATCATTTGAAGTCTGAAATGTGCGACAGTGGCTCAGTTGGTAAAGTGTTTGTCCACTGATCTGAAGGTTAGCAGTTCAAATCTGAGTCTGTGAATGCGTGTGTGAATGGGTGAGTGGTTCCTTGCCGTAAAACGCCTAGAGTCTTGGAGGTGAACCCTTACCATTTAAAACAAGCAAATGGTGAATAGTCCCACGGCATCTTCTCTTCTTAAACCCCTCATCTCAGCCTGCTGAACATGGAGACTTTGTTTTAATAATAACACAAGCAAGGCTGCCCATCTATGCCATCAGACCCTCTGACCTCCACCCGTCACCTACACACATCATATTCATGGCAGGTGATGTGGGCCAAGTGTCTTGCACAATAGAACCTGAACAGGAAACGACCCGCTGACCTTTGGTTAGTGGACACGAGCTCAGTGGTTAAAGATGGTTACACAGATTTTTGCTTTTTGAGTGATTTGACAGTTTGATTTTTGAGCCTTTTCATTCACTTCTTCAGTGTCTCCATTTTGGTGCAGTTTTTACATTGATTTAATGAGATTGATTGAAATAAAGGGAGGAGGAGGAGTAGAGCCACTGCTCCTCCACTTCGAAAGGAAAAGCCGAGGTAGTTTTGTGCAGTTAAAACCTGGAACATTCTTCCTGAAGATGTGAGACAGGCCTCTACTTTGACAATGTTTAAATCCAGGCTCAGACGGTTCTGTTTATCTGCATATGACTGAAAGGTTTTTATTCTGCCTCTTCTCTTTTGTGATGATTATTTACGTTTTGATTTGTTGTGTTGTGATTCTAATGTCTTTTTTTTTAATTTTGTAAAGCACTTTGAATGACTTTGTGTAACAATTGTGCTTTACAAATAAACTTGGCTTGCTTGTTCCAGATGGCTCCTGGACACCTCTCTGGTGTCTCTGAGGTGTTCATGTCTCACCAGGAAGAGGCCCCGGGGAAGACCCAGGACATGCTGGAGGGACTGTGTTTCTTGGCTGATCTGGGAACACGTTGGGGTCCCACTGGAAGGGATGCAGGAAGTGTCTGAGATGAGGGAAGTCTGGGAGTCCCTGCTTAGACTAGACCAAACCACAGCAGAACATGGTTGATTACACTGACCCTGAACTGAAGAAGAGATGTTCTTGTTTTAAGTTCTGCAAAACAGGAAACACCAAAAACACATTCGTTCTAAGTGCAAAAGTTTGTGACGTTTTTTTGTTTTGCTCCTACAGATTTTTCACATTCTTTTCCAGAGCCACGATACCAACAGCTCAGGTAAATCATGTGGCGCCGAACCTAAAATAAGTTGCAGTGCGAGGGACGAGGCGCAGGGGGACGGAGCAGCGCTGGATAATTTGCATGACAGAATAACCCTGCGCGTGTTTGTGAGTGTGAGAGCTAATATATGCAGTGTATCTGTGGTCACGCTCCTCGGCTCCCGGCGCCCGGAGACCGCCGCTAAATCACCTCACTGGGGGGATGAGTCGCAGCAATGGAAGAAAAAAGAGCATCGCGAGGATCTAATGAACTCCTCCGAGAATAAACAGGCTTTTGAATACAGCTGTAATCACACATTAAGAGCTTGTTTCCGCGGCAACTTCACAGCGCACGGGGGGAGAGGAGGTGCAGGTGGGTGACTCTTTAACTTCACAGAGGGAGGAGGTCTGTAACTAAAGTACTTTTATTCATGCTTAAAGGGGAAGTTCTTTGGACATGCAGCTGGCCAGTAGAAGAAATAGACTCATCAAAATTAAAGATAATACAAGAAATCTGTCTGTGTTATCAAATAAATTGGACACAATGGTAATAGCACACAATATGAAACAGCAGAACGCCTTGGGGTCCCACTGGAGGAGCTGGAGGAAGTGTCTGGGGTGAGAGAAGTCTGGGAGTCCTTGGATAAGAGGAAGAACATGGCTGGATGGATGAAAATATATTTGGTGTGTGTGGTTTTGTCCTGATTTAGTTCTGGTTTAGTCTGGACCTCCTGCTGGTGCCCAGAGTCAGGACTAAACCAGGACTAAACCAGGACTAGAAATATGTAGCGCAGGGATTGGAGAGAGAGTAGGAGCCTCACACTTGATCCCTGCTGCGGCCCTGCGCCCTCTGCTGGTGGGCATCACAGGAGACGTACTTTCTGTCTTATATGTTACAGCTGAGCTCGGATCATCCTCACTGCCTCAGGACTTCTGGATGTAAAGACACTGTACATACCTGTTAGCTGTTTACCTGCCGGCTCTAAACCAGGCCTCGGGTCCATGGAGCTGCCGAACGATCCTGCAGGACGGAGACTGGAGTATTTCTGTGTGAATCCCAGTGCGCTCCTTTGAAGGAGTTCTTACAGCAGGAAGGTGGAGAGGGCACATTTTAATCAATACAGGAAAACAAGGCGCTGGGGGGACGTGCGCAGCCTGCTCGGTGGATGAAGATTAAACACCTCTGTCTCAGGCTCGACTCGTGTCACAAAGCCCGGCTAACTTCAAATCCATCCATCACCGTAGTATCAAACTGTGTTTTTCTAACAGAGCAGTGTTAGATGGCATGTATTCTCCCCTTCAGCTGTAGGTGAGCCACATGTATTCTCCCCTTCAGCTGTAGGTGAGCCACTGTGAGCCACTGGATCATAAATCATCGCAGACAAAGCTCGACTTGACCTCTAAACGCTTGTATATCAGGCGTTCTGATTCAGCGGGGATGTCTGCTGCTGGCCTCAATACTACTCTTATTTTAGTGGAGCTTTGAACAGTGTAGCCTTAATCCCTGTGGGCTGCCACTGCATAATAAACATACTTTGGGTTTGTCCAGAGCGCCGCTTTTTCTCTTCATACAACAAGAAAACTTTGAAATATTAAACCAACCTACTGCACATTTCAAACTTTCTTCACTGAAATGAGTCAGCAGTCAGTCCCACAAACGCCTGAACTCAAAACACAGAATAAGTGAGCACATGTAATCCAATAAAAATCCATAAAAATGACACTCAGACTCATTGTGGGGAGTTTAACACAAGGGCTAGATCACCTTTAGCTTCATCGATACACAGTACAGATGATAGATTGTTTAGATAAGAGCTTTCTCAAACTATTTCCCACCTAAAATTAACCTAAACAGACTAAACTGGGTCTAAAATGAGACAAAAGGATGAGGCTGTTCTGAGTCATGGTTAACCCTATAGGAACACAAAACATTTCCAGATTTTTCTCTGAATAAAACAAATGCTCACAGGGCCCTGTCAGTGGTCACATTTTTATATAGCACTTTTGCACCTTCAAGAAACTCGAAGCACTTTACATCAAGGAACCACTCATCCATTCACTCACCCATTCATACAGCAGTGTACGCAGACACTGGAGGCGAGGGGGGGGTTAAGTGTCTTGCTCAATGACACAACAACAACATTCATCTGTGGGAGCTGGAATCGCACCGCCAACCTCTGGGTCGGTGGATCTGATAGCTCAACCAATGACGTTTATGTTAAAAGCTGGATTCAAACCGCCAACCTTCAGATCAGTGGACAAAGACTCTGCAAACTGAGCCACTGTCAGCCCACACACCCCAGTTTGAGAAACACTGGTTTAGTTACACAGGTGGGGTCATTTGAGACCAAAAAGGCAGTGTGTTGCTCCAGCTAAAGTTGAATTTGCTCTGGGATCTGTTCATATGTGATGAGTACACGGGTGTTTATAGTCCTGGGACAGTATGGCTGCGCTGTTTCAGATAGAGTCTTTCTGAGCACTTTTGAGGACACATGAGAGGAGACATTTGCAAACCTCTGGGAGAACTCTCTCTTGTGGCAAATCCATTCTGTCCTCCCGTCTTGCACTTACATAAGGCCACAGCAGAGCCTCAAAGCTGTGAATAGTAATGCTCGTCTTTCCTTCTGCCTCCGCTTTAAACTGTCAAAGAAGCAAACACAAAACACGAGTCCAGACTTCAGACACACAGATACACAGGTGCTGTCAAAATGCAGGGCGGCAAAGGCTTTTTGGCTATGGTGTTGACAGCACAGTGAGTGGTTAGCGCTTTAGCCGCACAGCCACAAGGTCCTGGGTTCAATTCCTGGACTGGGTGAAGGAGCAAGCAGTATCATAGCAACCAAAGAGCCAATCCGGAGCCACGCTGTTGAAGGTAATGCCCCTTCCTGCCCGCACCGCTGGTTTAGCAGGGAGTGGGTCCTTAGCAACACTCAAACCTTTTGCTAGATTTGTCTGTTATTAATGTTCATATCTTGATTTACAGACACAACAGTGAAATAAAAACCCCAGGATCCTGTAGAGCGGGTTAATACGAACATTTAAGACCAAAATGGCGAGTCTGACAGCAGCAGTTACAGAGAGAGGGGACACAGTTTTTCAATAGAAAGCGAATTGGAGCCAGAGTTGATGGCCAGGAGTGTGCCCATGATCACTTCCTGTTTGGAATGCAGTGGCTAGCAGGTTAACTATGTCCATTTATATATACAGTCTATGGTATCTTTGGTTTGCATGTTCTCCCTGTGTCTGCTTAAGTACTTCTAGTATTTCACAACTTCACAATTACAACAGATGCAAACTTTTATTATCTTTCTCTACCTGTACAGATATGGAGGAACCCAATGAGAGCACGCAGACTCTCTTTTATCACAGATGCTCTGTTAAAATATGATAATAATAATAATAATAATAATAATAATAATAATAATAATAATAATAATAATAATAATAATAATAATAATAATAATAATTATTATTATTATTATTATTATTATTATTATTATTATTATTATTATTATTATTATTATTATTATTATTAAATGGCGACTGTGACACCAAAGGATCCAGTTCTGCTTTTTCTTGAGATCTGATCCAAACCTCTCCCAGATCTGAGCTTCAGTTCTGGGTTTTGACCCTGACAACCTTCTTCTTGTGGGAATAATTAAAAAGTAGAGACGCTCCAGGTAAATAGGAAAAACAATCATGAAATTACAGATATCAGTTTGAAACTTTTTTTTTGTCGTTTTCTTAAATAAATGTAAGAAACAAATACATTACGAGTTTTTCATCATGTAATGTTTTGATATAAAAATAAGATGTTTTTTTTATGAAAAACGACCAAAACAGACCATTTTGCAGACATTCAATACTGAAATGTGAAAAGAACCAGGTTTAAATTTCTTTTAGTTTAGTTTAGTTTACATATAAAGAAATATACTGAAGGGATTTTTGATAGCTCATTTAGTGTTTGAGCAAATTAGATCTGACTGAAAATTTGGCAATAAATTGAACTTTTGCCTCATTTTTTGGAGTTAAAAGGAAAGAGGAATAAATTAGACTTGGAATTAGATATAAAACAAAATCCTTCTGTACATTTCATCAAAACCGTGTTAAATCCAGGGTTGTAAAGTTTGTGTAGGAGTTGATCCTTATGAAAATGAATGTTAATTGAATTAAATATTTAAATATCTTTCTGGGTATAATTTTGTTGTTTCCACTTGAAAGCTTATTAAGAAATAGGAAACAAAAGCTGAAAAAAAAAAAATAAATTCTGTAGTGTCTCCACTTAAGGCAGTCCTTCTCAAATAGTGTCTTTTCTTTTGCCGTACTAGAATAAAGTGTAATTGCACATCCACTGCAGTAGGTGGCAGGTGCGCGCTCATTGTCAGAGTGTGCGCAGGTAGTATTAACTCTATGGTGTACACATTTGTACGCGTACATACAACAAACGCCTCAAGAGACACGATGGGAAAATATTTAACAGGGATTAAAAGAAAGGTGGAGACAGACGGACGTAATGAGATAAACAAAAGTCACCTGAAAGATAAGGAAGTATGATGAAGAGTATGTAGCACTTGGCTTTTGTTTTTGTTTTGTTGTTATGTAGTACTTATAACAATTTCATAGGCAAATTGTCCTATTATAGTAGCGGCGGAGAGTGTGCGTGTGTGGGGGGGGTTTGACTTTTTTTCTCCATGGGCGGCCTTAAGGTGAGTTGAACAATACCTGGTACACACTTTCTACTGGAGTGGTTAAATTTGATCATTAAAAACAGGACTTATTTCCTTTCCTCATAATTAAGACGGGATCTGTGAGCTGAGGTTAGCACAACACATGGCCACAGATCAACACATCGGCGTCCTTTAGCGAGAGCAGCTTCAAAATGGAGCAGTGCCGCAAATAAAATCAGTGTGGAGTGAGTTTGGGAGGTGGAGGGGAGGTGGAGGGGAGGTGGAGGGGAGGTGTGCCATGGTGAGTCTGTGGTCGTGCAGCTGGAGGCAGAGTGATAAATCCAGTGGTATCAGACATGCCCAGGCCAGTGGCAGATAAATGGGCCGGCTCGTGCCCTGGCTCAGACGGGCCCCTGTGGATGCACTCTCCCGCTCGGGCCCTGGGAGGCTGGAGCAGGGCTGCAGGATATGAGCCGGCTAAATGAAACACTAATGCACAGCGCTTCCCATCAGAAATTTCCATAATTCATTTCCACACGTTTCCTTGAGAGCACACGGTGGGATTTGAGGAGGGGCCGCGAATCCAAATGCAGCAGCTGTGAAAGAAAGTGATGGGTCCAGAGCCGTGCGGCGTCTGAGAGTCACCTGACCACACAGGTGTTCTGCTATCTGCAAAGCTGCTATGTGACGCTAAATTGACTCATGTGAGCTGTAAGCTGTGTTCTAATGCTGTTACCTCCTCAAAAACAGACCTGGAGTTGTGTTTTGTTTCACTCACACATGTTTGAGTAACACTTTATTTTTAGTCTGTCCACATCCCCAAAGCTCAAAATGCTCTATTCCACCTTGTGATGTCATCAAGTGGTAGTTTTCAAGTTAACCTTTACCTTTAGTTCTGCAGAGATTGGTAACTCCAGGACTGAAATGATCCAAATGATTCTAGTGAAGGTGTATGGAGTTTAAAAACACATTGGAGCACTTTCTGTATTACCACATGATGACATCACAAGGTGGAACAGAGTGTTTTCAGAACTCAACTCATATGAAACAAAAACAGCTTAAGGTCTGTTTGGGATGAGGAAACATTAGAACATGGCTTAAAGAGTCAATATAGTGTAATATAGAATCTTTAAATGTTATAATAAAACATAATAAATATTTGATCTATTGAAGAAGAAAAAACTCAATTTCATAATTTTTGATAGGATCTTGTATCCTGGAGTATAAAATGTGATGACAAACACTGACAAATTTTAAGATATTGCAAGAGCCAATTATATGTGATATGATAAGAGGTGTATCGTTTCATTACTTATGAAACTGTGTGAAGTTACTGTATTCTGTGCAATAATGCAATAAACTCAATGTTGAAAAGCTCAAGGGTGTGGGAGCTCAACAGAGACATCGCAGAGGCTAACCAGCTATGATGCTAACTAATATCCATGACGGCGACCACACAACTCCCACGGTATTAAAAACCAGAGAATAAAAGTGGCTTTTAAAATGAGACCATAGACTGCATATATAAATAGCCAACCTGCTAGCCGCTGCATAGAAAGTGATCATGGGCGCACTTCCAACTCCACTGACTCCAATTCCAATTCACTTTACACTGAAAAACTGTGTCCCCTCTCTCTGTAACTGCTGCTGTCAGACTCGTCATTTTTGGTCTTAAATGTTCGTATTAACCCGCTCTACATGATCCTGTTTTTTTTTAATTTCACTATTGTGTCTGTAAATCAAGATTAATTAAACATTAATAACAGACAAATCAGGCACGTTCTTTGGGCGCAGTCGCTCCTGTGCTAAACCATCGGTGCAGGTGGACAGGGGCGTTACCTTCAACAGCCTCACTCTAGATTGGCTCTTTGGTCACTTTGATATTCGTGGTTGGAATTCCAATATGGAATATGGAACTCCTCTAACTGCTCTAGCCTCCATGGGCTTCATTTGACTGGAGCCGGACACTGTGGGTGACGTCACACTCATTCAGTCCACTTCTTTATACAGTCTACACAGATACACAGATGTGTGTGTAAACACACACCAATGATCAGATCAAATTACTGAGTAATCTGATTACTCCAGTTACCTGATGTGTATGATAAATGTGACTGTGGAGACTGTCTCAGAATGAGCAGGTGTGAGAGGGGCCCTGCAGCCTCCCCTGCCTTCACCTGCTGTTGTGTCGGAGCAGAACATGCTCCCCTCTGTTTCCGTGGGCAGCCTCATCAGTCTTGAGATGTTACAGAACAGGGCTTTAAAATTGTGCTTTTCCAATGTCTCTTTTTCTTTGGTCTTTATCCAGGCCCCATCTCCACGTTTACATGTTCAGTGCACACACAGCTGAAGGTCATCATCAATCAATGAGTGATACAAAAATGGCAGCGTCAGTGGCCATGTTGCCAGATAAGAGCCGTGTGCTTTTTTCTCTACTCTGAGGACAAGGGACAAGCTTTTTCACAATAAATGGTTGCGGTTTACGTGATACAGGCATCTACAATATATCAGAACCTTTTATATCAGACCTGGATGACGGAGGGATTACACAGACAGACCCTTTATACTTCATGATATGGCTCACATCCAGCTGTTCATTTGTCAATCCATGAGAACAGAAAGGGGATGGGATTGTATGCTGACCATCACTGACCATCACTGACCATCACTGACCATCACTGACCATCACTAACCAGGTTTGGACACACCATCTCATTCAGTATATGTTTTCTTTATGTTTACTACATTCTACAGTTTATACACAGAACACATCAAAATATGAAGTAAGAAATATGGAATTATGTAGTAAAGGAAAAAAGTTAAATAATTCAAAAACTATATGTTTTAGATTCAACCATTCAGAGTTTGCTTTGCTGACAGCTCTGCAAACAATTTTTTTTGGGGGGTGAATTGTCTTGCCTGAGGACACAACAGCAGAACTTGGTCTAAGTGGGAATCAATCCTTTGACCTTCGTGTTGGGGGGCCACTGCTCTTCACTTCACAGCCACATCAGGGTCAAGAAATGACAAAAGTGAACAAACTAAACAAAATATGAAAAAGTCTCCAAACTTTTGACGTTTTGTCGTTTTGTTTGTTATGAAATCTGCATAATTAATACTACGCTCACAAAAAGAGACTGAAGTCTGAATGGAATGTAGCAAAAAAAGATCAAAATACAGTGGTCCCTCGCTATATTATGGTTCACCTTTCGGGGCCTCGCTGTTTCTGAGATTTTTTGGTGCAATTTTACATGCTTTTTTACATGAACATCTGAACGTGCATTGTGTTCTGCGTCTTGCGTCCGAAAGACAAATCTGAGAAAAGTGTATAAAATGTGTGGTGAGGGGTTTTACAGCCTTAAAACATTTATCATTATTGTAAAAAATAAAGCTGACTACGTTTTACATATTGCGGGTTATATTTAGAACGTAACCGCCGTGATGAACCAGGGACCACTGTATACTCAAAATAATTAAAAAGTGTAAAAATAAAGTATATTTTCTTTGACCCCAGTTCACACTTTTGTCACGTCTTGACCCTGAGGCTCAGCTGTGAAGTGAAAACCATCTCAGGGACTTCATCATGAAGCTGAGAGAAGGACAAGGGTTTGAGCTCCACAAAGGGAGGACACTCTGAGGATTTGAATATGAAAAATAAATAATCTCTAGTAGATATTTAACTTTCTCTTTGCTACATAATTCTGTATGTCTGACTTCATATATTTGATGTCTTCTGTGTGTATATATAATGTACAAAGTAATAAACAGAAAGACGAAAAGGGGTGTGTCCAAACTTCTGACTGGTCTTGTAAATTATGAAGTTTGCAAATATATTTAATAATTCACGTTTGAGGGATTATGTTAAAGAGTTTGACGTCCCAACTTGATTTTCAGTTGTTTGGGCCAATACACCCAACCATCACTCTTGTTCCTACAGGTCCATCTTCTACTAAAATAAATAAATGCTGCTCCCAAATCTTTTAACGTTCATTAGAAACTTTCACAATATGCGAAATATCTGAAATAATAAAAGTCTTATATTTTCCGACCGTTGTGCGATGGCGTCCCTCAGAGCAGCACGGAGGCCTGACCCGTGCCGTTGTGGGGACGCCAGGTGCCTGAGCGCTCCTCCTGTTGTGTGATAAATGGGTGAACGTCGTCGGCTCTGTGATTCCTGGAGCTGACCGAGGAGGCGGAGGAGGACATGTTGACGCTACTCACAATGTGTAAAATTAAAGCACACGTCTACATCTATGTGTCGCAGGCAGAGACAACAGGGCAAACCTCCAAGTCTAAACTAAGGCTGTGTCCGAATCACCGACTGTCGACCGCTCTACTGACCACTCATGCCCACTACTTTTCAACGTGTACTGTGAGAAATTTTCAGCGCACTACTTTTTCACTCACTGGACATTCACTCCACTATAAAAGGGCGTGACCTCTAAATAGCGCCCCCTGTAGGAGGAGTGTGGACATTCGGAGCCATGGACAGTTCAGATGTTTTACTGCTGTCTGCCACTTGAGTTAGTTCAGTTAGTATCCAAGAAGGGCCTGGCACCTTAAGGAGAACAGGAGCAGCTCATAGAATGGACGTCTGTCACTCCGAGGTGCCAGACACGAAGACGATTCTCTACAATTCACTAAATATTCCGAGATGGCCAAACGTGTATTGAAATCAAATTGTGTCTTCCTGAGTTCAAGACGTTTGTGAGGAACATTCTCCATTCAAACGATATGTTCAGATATATTCAGATATATTCAAAACATATGATATTTTGATGTGGGTGTGGTCAGTGGTCATTTTAGCTGCTGCTGCCCGTCAGTAAATGTAATATTCTGACATTACTACAATTCTAAAACTGAAAGGAGAGATATACCTGAGAAAGTGTTCATCTGTGATCCCTTATTTAGAGAAGAGATAAATGCAAACTGTGAATACATGTTCTTGTTGATTATGTGGTTTGAAATGTCAGAAGTAATAAGGTTATGTTTAGAGGCGTGTGGCTATTTAAGGTCTGGTTTTAATAAAAGTTTAAAAAAAAAAAAAAAATGTCTGTGTAATCCCTCAGTCGTCCAGGTCTGATCCATAGGAAAAGACTAAATTATTTGTCAACTGGACAAATCATTGTAGGAGTGAAGACGTTTCGCTGCTTCAGATCTGGTCAGATTACTGCTGGACACTGCCTTAAAACTATCTGAAGGGAGGGGCTAACTACACTGAAACTGTAAACAGCTATTGTCTCCAGTTTCAGGCTTAACGACCTTATTCAACCTTTAACGACCCTGATGTTGTTCTCTTTGTTTAGGGTCTGAGGATGGAGTTATAGATGGGGACAGATTATGTCTCAGGGCCCATTCCTGTTTAAGGAAGGTTTGTCTTTTCTAACAAAAATAGATTCTTTAACCCTCCTCTCAAACAATTTCTTTTCCCTGGAGATTCTGGTCTACTTCAAAAACCAACAAACACTTTAACACAAAAACTGGTTCACCCAAAGGACAAAACCCCGAGCCACAAACAAAGTAATGTGGTCTACTCCATTCAGTGTAGTGAAGAAGTGGAGAAAACTAAAGTGCCACTTCATAAGAGGATGTACCAACACTGTCACAAGAGCAGCTCAGGAGCCCAGTCTGCAGTGTCCAGCAGTAATCTGACCAGAACTGAAGAAGCGTCTTGGATGAGCAGCCAAACGTCTTCACTCCTACAACGATTTGCCCAGTTGACATATTTAATTTCTTTTGCTTTCTTGCTTTCTTTATCATCTTTTGCTATTAAAAAATAAATAAATAATAAAATAAGTCTGATATTGTGTGTTAATTATTATATCATGTGTTAGGTTCGCCATTATTGTCCCTGTTGGTATTTTTTCTCTGCATTTGACCCATCCTTCAGTGTTGCTGGGGAAACCTTTGACCCATCTCCAGATCTTGAGCGCAGCTTGGTCTGGTGCACTAGGAGGATTTTGCCAAGGGATGCAGTGATCCAACTTTTTCAGATTGATACTTTGACTTCACGTACTCCATATCAACCGATATCGGTGTAGCGACGGAAGATGGCACTTATTTCCTTTCAAATGGTTAATTATTGTTCAAATCACTACTGAACAGCTGTCTGCATAAAAGTTCTAACACTATGGAGGTCCCAGGCCAGGTCTGTAACATTCGATTTAACGTCCAATTAAAGGCCCAACCAGGTTATCAGCTGAATCAGTTGGTGTCATGGGACCAATACTCAGAGTAGCTGTTTCTTTTCAGCACTGAGATTTGACACCGTATCATTTTGACATCCCTAATTTTACCTATAGTACATGTTTTTTGACTGATGGAGGAACCCTATGCAAACTCCACACAGAAAGGTCTGGGCCACTGGGAGATTGAACCCCAAACCTTCCTGCTGTGAGGCAACAATGCTACTCACTCTGTGCTATAAATATCTTCAAAGTATTACTCATGTTTCCAGCCTTTTTACGAACGTTTCCTTGTTGTAAACCCTGAAACACACCCAGAGCCACAGCATACACAGCCTGTAGTGACCGTCCACCATTGGTCATGTTTGCTTTTGTATTTTGCTGGACAGACAAGTCCGTTTCGAAGCCCCATTGTCTAAAACAGCTTCCTAATAGCCTTTTGCCAGACAGGTAAGAGCAGGACAAAAGAGCAGCTATTCTCGAGGGAAGTCGGAGCCCGAGGTGCGACACAGGTGGATGGTCACGGCAGAGATTTATACTGTGTACGGAGCAAAGAACAGAAGAAAAATGGCTGCCGAGAGTCTCAGTGAAGCCAGTGAAACAGCTGCTCACTGAGGAGGGAAGTGGTCAGGTACGACAAGCCTGCAAATAACCGGCGTGCGCCCATCTGCTGACCTGGGACTGCAGGGCCCCCGGCTCTGGCCCCGTATGGAGGGACCCGAGGGCAGAGCGGGCTGCTGACACGGCCACATGCTCCTGTTCTGTCACCAGTGCTGACGATCTGCTCCTCCCGTTCACTCTCTGCGGAGCTCAAAGCGGCTCCTCGGGGAATGTCTTTAAGTGTAACGCACAATACTTCCTCCAAACTTCTGTGACCATTTTTCATAAAATATCAGGCTGACCTCCTCCATTTTGTGAGGGCCATAAATCAGGCTGTGTCCCTCCACGATTGATTTAAGGCTTAATATTAAAAGTTGTGGCCACGTTATGTTTGTGAATGAGAACTTTATATAGGGATTATTTAGAATTACACATACAAGTCAACAACACGTCAAATATAGTTACAACAAGAACTTTGAACCTGATGCCGTCCTCAAAGGAAACATGTTATCTTTATAAAGTATAGGATTTATGAGCTTCTAATCATGTTAGAATGACTTTTTATGACATGAGCACAGTTGCGTTCATGAATGTTTGAGCCAGTGGTGGAACTTAATGAAATAAAAATAGTAAAATACTGTACTTAAGTATCTATACTTTTTACTTTTACTTGAGTACATTTGAGAGCAGTATCTGTACTTTCTACTCCACTACATTTATGAAGTGGACTGAAAAGTAAAAGTATTTTTATTATTGTGTGAGACCTGCTGAAAAGGCTGAGGGTTTATTTTTAACAAGTTCATAATTTGAACTGAAGAAAAATATGCAAATGAAAACAAACAAAATTCAGCTCAAATCTTTATTAAAATCACCACATTTGAAGCTTTATAAGACTCAGAATCTGTGAGAAATACTTTTACTTTTACTCTTCACATTTACATTTACATTACATTTTAAAACAGGTACTTAAATACTTTTACTTAAGTAAATTTTTTCATGCGATACTTTTACTTGAGTATTTTTTTGCTTTGGTGTCTGTACTTTTACTTAAGTAACAAAACTGAGTACTTCCACCTCTGGTTCGATTAATAGCAGGCTTGAGTGCTCAGAAAATGTGTTTTGCAAAAACTACGTTCATCTCCCCCCTGTCCCCGCCTTCTGTGTTTAGTTATGAATTAGGAAAAAAAATCAGATTCTACGTAGAGCTCAGAAATGTCATATAGACATTTGTAACATTAAATATGCATAAATAAAACTTAAATGTTTGGAACAAGAAGTCAACAGACAGTGAGCAATTTTAATATTGTGTTTTATCATTACCTAAATGGTAACACTTTATAATACCTACAGCCTTTAAATCATTCTCTCATAGTTTACTAATCATTAATAAATGTTTGAGTTGATACTTAAATATGTATTTACAAATACACACACAAATGATTAGTTAAGGAGTAACTAAGTGTGAAATACGTTTGAGTAACTATACACAACACAGGCCAATTCATTGTTAATTAAGTCTCAATTAAGGTCATAATTAAGTCATTATTAAGCCTGAATCATTATTAATTAAGTGTTTGTTTATTATTAATTAATTGTGTATTCATTCTTTATTAAGGCTAAATAGGATGTAGTTATTATAAAGTGTTACCAAATAAATGTAAAGTGATCACTGAATAAAATTATTATCACACCAGGTTTGTGAAGTTGTTGCATATTTTTTATATCCTGTTACTGCACACTCAAGAAAAATCGTCATGCAGGAGCGGGGGTTACGTAGGTTTGTGGGCGGAGCCTTGTACAAGAGGCATGGGCTTGTACTCTTAACCATAACGAGGGTTTGAATAGTGCCCGAGAGAGACTGTAAGCACGAATGACATCTCAAACCACTCTAACCACAAGACTCAACCCCAGCTCTGACAAGTGTACACTTTAATTGTTTCCTTGAGCAACACACTTCCTCCATCTTGCCTGTGCATTTGCCTGTGTTTTGTGAGTAATATAATGTTATGGGTTTAAAGATACTCCTTCCCCGTGGCTTTTGTGATCTTTGTGGATTGCAAACTGTGCTGTGGAAGCACAGAAGCAGTCATCCATATCCCGTAACCGCTGCACACCAAGTCGCTATTAACATCACCTCAGAGAGAACCCAACACTGCACAAAAAGTTCCTTCGAAACCTTTGTGATCCCTGAGATAAAGTGTTGTTCTTCTAACTTTTTAAGAACGACTTCATTAAACACAGAAACGAGAAAGTTTCCAGGTAGAATGACCAACAACAGGGATCAGGGGCCAGACTTGCTGCGACTGCCACCGCGGCTAATTCTACTCATTAATTTGGTGAGTAATGGCGGCGTGGGATGGCATTTTAATGTAAGCTAGGACTCCGGCACATTTATCATATTAAGGAGCAGATCAGTGACTTCCCGGCCCTGCTTCCATGATGGTTTTTCCAGGAAGAAATCAATATTGTTCTGTAATTGAGTGATGAGGAGGTTGAGGAGCGTGAACAGCCTAATCATAATTAAAGGCGTGCTCAACAAAAGTGTCTGAAGAGAGCGCCGTTCTCTCCGGGCGTCGTTTTTTCCAACGCAGTGATGGGTGAAGTTACTTAAAGGGCCCATATGACGCTGTTTTCTGATCTGTGTTATAATGTTTCCTCATCACAAACATACCTGGAGTTGTGTTTTGTTTCATTCACACATGTTTAATACACAAACCCTGTATGTTTAAGCAGTGCTGTGTTCCACCGTGTGATGTCATGCGATAATACAGGAAGTGCTCCACTCTGCTTTTAAACTCCATACACCTTCACTAGAATCATTTTGATCATTTCAGCTTTGGAATTGCCAGTGTTTGCTGAACTAAAGGTAAAAGAAGCTGCTAACTTGAAAACTACCACTTTACGACAGCAAAAGGTGGAACAGAGCATTTGAGCTTTGGAGACGTAGACAGAGTAATAATAAAGTGTTACTCAAACATGTGTGAATGTAGTGACTAGATTAAAAAATGACACATATTTTGTTCAACAGAAACAATATGAATCAATGTCCTCATTTTTCTTATGAATTTTGTGTATTTATTTTTGTTCAAAGCTTGAACGCGAAACTTTAGTCAGGATGTTTCCACAAATATAGTAAAAATAACCCCTCAAATCACATGAAAAGTACTTATAACTTTTCAGTGAAGTTTAAAAATGTAGTGGAGTAGAAAGCACAGAGCGTTCAGATGTTGTCATTGTGTCTTTGGGCAAGACACCTAACCCACCTCACCCCAGTGTCTGCGCACACTGGTGTATGAATGTGTGCGTGAATGTGTGATTGGTTCCTTGATGTAAAGCTCTTTGAGTGACTTAAAGTAGGAAAAGAGCAATATAAAAATGGTAAATGATCATTTTTTTATACAGCGCTTTTCCACCTTCAAGGCACTCAAAGAGCTTTACAACAAGGAACCACTCACCACCAACCTTCGGATCAGTGGACAAACACTCTACCAACTGAGCTACTGTCGACCTAAAATGTGACCTTTGACCTTTTATGTCAGTCTACCCCAGGGCTTTAATCATATAAGGCACTCTGCATTCTTGTTATTCTCATTCTGATCTACATTAGCAAACATTAGCATTAGCAAATAAAATACATATACAGTGGTCTCAATACATCCCAGTTCAATTTTCGCCTGATTTCGTCTTGATTGGCTAAGGGACTGTAGACTATTGTCCATCAGTCTCCTCCGTGCCGTGTCTCCTGTACAGTACAGAATGTGTTCAGACAAAGTTACATAAATGTTGGATCGACACTACAGTGGAGCGACACCAGGATGAAGAGGCACGGTCAGAGGAACTGTGAAATACACCTGAGTCACTATTAATGAATTAAACAAAACAGAAATGTGAAAAAATGTTAATGCCTGTCTGAGAAAAGTATATAAAGTGTGTGGTGAGGGGTTTACAGACTACTTTGTGGATTTCACCTATTGCAGGTTATTTTTAGAACGTAACTTCACTGTAATTTTTATACAACATTTTCCCCTTTTAAGGCTCAATGCGCTTTACAACAAGGAACCAGTCACACAACCCCACACACATTCATACGCCAGTGTGCACAGACACGGGGGGGGGGGGGGGGGGGGGAGGGCGAGGTGCGTTAAGTGTCTTGCCCATGGACACAACGACAGCAATCATCTGTAGGAGCTGGAATCTCACCGGCAACCTGCGGGTCAGCAGATTAACCAAAAATGTTTATGTCGTAAGTGGATTCGAACCGCTAATCTCCAGATGAATGGACAAACACGCTATCAACTGAGCCACCGTCGCCCCCTTGTGGAGTATGTAAGTGGTGCTCGAGGGGCCCCTGATAAAACACACATAAATGGTTTCTGAAGCAAACCCACAGAGCCTGTAAACACCACTTTACCGTTTGTCGATTAGAAATACCAAAAGAGCTCATTAAAATAATTACCCACTTCACGGTTTGAACTGTCAGACACATTAAGTTCAAACGCTCGTAATAATCCACTGGCTCGTGCTTATCCACAGCAAAAGAACGTTCATCGCGGCTCACACAAAAGCACGCCACGCTCTTTGCTCCGTGACAAGCGTCAAAGCAGAAAGAACCTAAACACGTCTGCATCTGCTGACTCTCTCAAACGATTTGTTTTATGCACACTAGGCCCTGAAGTTTGGCGTGCAAGCTTGTCAGTGATGATAGAACTGAGGTAAACGGCGCCGATGGAGAAAACAACAACTTTGCTGAGGTCCCCACTTTGCACTGTTTAACACAAAAAAGCACTTTTAATTGTATCGATTCAGCCATAGAAATGTGGAATTCTCCTCCAAAGTGTCAGAGTCAGCAGTGTTAGTGTCTTCTAATGCAGCCAAAAGGAGCGGTTTATTCTGCAAAGCCTTGTGTGTGTGCGTGTGTGTGTGTGAGCAGGCAGCACACAATCACACACACACTTTGGTTTTGCATGATCTCACACAAAAGCGTAAACTTCCCCAGCAGAAAAGTTCATATTGTTCAAAGCTGTGTTGGAATGTCATTAACGGGTCAAACTTCACAATTTCATGCTTTATTATGGAACAAACAAAGACCTATTGTGCTTGTGTCTCTATGGTTCTCATCTCTGACCCTGTGGAGCATTATGTTATAATTTACACATTTTAAATCACAATATTCATGTAAAACACCTTAATAAAAGAAACAAATCTGCTGACTTTCGCATTAGAAAACTGCGGTGTCCAATGGGAGCTGATGTCGGCTGTAAACGTCATCACAACAAAGCGCCACATGCTGTTAGCGCCCCCTATGGACAGCTGCACATAACACTAGAGCAGCACATTTTTTTACATTTGTACCAAAATGACGACACGACGCTGCCAAATCCTACGAGTATCACCGATTAAGAAAATAAAACTGGAGAAGGAAGTGTGTATGTCACAGTGGGCGTGTACTGGTGGAGGTTAAACGGGGCTAGATCGGCAAAATGGCGTCTTGAACATAGTCGATTAAAGATTACTCAAACATGAACCACTACAAATACAACTTCAGAGGCTCAATGAGAAGAAACGACTAGAACATGGATAAAAATCAAAACAAAACAAAAAAACTCTAGCTGCAGAATGGAAAAACAACTGCTACATACGAGGCCTTCAGAATCCGTAGTGAGCAGCCAGTATCCACAGCCCAAACCTGACCCTATGCATGTTTCTGGTCCCGATATTAGTACATATATCAATGTATCTCCAGTCTGGTGTCCCTGGACGTGAACTGAAGATGATCCAGACCACGTTCCCTCCCTCATCCCTCTGCTCTGACACGCGTCTCTGTGTGGCTGCTTTCACCTCAGATCTATCATTTTAATGGAGAAATAGTCAAAGATCCAGATTATTTGAGGGATACATCTATCATCTGGAGTTGGTTTGGTATCGAGCGGATGTCACTGTGCTGAGTCCTTCAAGATGGATGAGCAGAGACATTCAAAGAGCTATGGCACCTACGCCTCCGGTACGAGCAGAACGAGGCGTCACGTGTGGATTGTTGTTGCGGAGGTGCAGATGTTGGATCTGGAGTTGAGGAGCAGTCTGGAACATCTGAAGCTGCTGCTGGTTGTCCTGATGAGCTGAGACCACACGGGGACTAAAGGCTCTGTTGTTGGACTGTCTCAGATGAGCGCGTTTACACCACCTGTCCTCATCAGCGTGAACAGCAGGACAGTTCTCCAGAGAAGTCTTTCGTGACATCATATCCTCTCCTCCATGCTGACGTTTTTGTTGTTGTTGTTTGATTTTCTTTTTTTTAATGAAATGAAGAAAAAATTGGATCCTCACCAAATGATTTATTTTTACTCTTCTTTCAAAATGTTCAGCCCTTTCCCTCTTTTTTATTTCACGCGCACACACATACATACATACCCCCCCCCCCCCCCCACACACACACACACACACACGCACACATATGCTCTTACAGGCCCATATAAGAAGAGTAGATGTCGTTCTTATGTCTCGTCCCTGGCTGTATGCCCCTCTCTTCCCTCACGTTACAATGTCTTTTATTGTTTGTGAAATGTCTTTTATTGTTTGTATTGTCTTTAAGATCACAATACAAAGAAAATAAAAATAGACACTGACATATTGATAAGATATTGTTTCCAGAGACTATTTTACTTACAGCTAATGAAATTAAGATTACTCCTGTGTGATAGGTCAAATGCAGTGTCCAAAGCTTGCCTGGGTCACCTGTGAATCTTCCTGTTTTCAAATGGGTGTGATTGACAGATGGATTAGCCAATCAGGAACACACATGGTCCGCCCATAAAAAATCCTCACAGGGATGAATAACATGGAAGATTTCTGCAGAATCGACGAGCAAAGCCTAAACTCTCTGAGGGGAGAGAAAATGTGATTTTATTTGTAAATCACAATGAGCGCCTTCGTTTCACGTGTCACTGAAATAAACAAATCTGATTGGACGATCAGGTTTGACTGGGGTTGAAACCAGACTGATATAAATCTGTATAAAAAATACAGAGAGAGATCAGTGTGGATTTGCCAGATTACTACAATATTACAGCCAGAGACTAATTTACTAAAAATGAAATGAAGATTACTTAGACACGATGGGCCTAGTAAGATTGTGGTGTGTGTGTGTCTGTTTTGGTGGTCGGAGGGGTCAATCGCGCAGATTGGCAGCCTCACTTCTATTAATCTTCCCCAGGTCAGCTGTGACTACAGTAGCAGTTTACCAAGTGAGGAGTGAGTGATTACAGTGGTCCCTGGTTTATCGCACGGGTTACGTTCTATAAATAACCCGCAATAGGCGAAATCCGTGACGTAGTCAGCTTTATTTTTTACAATTATATATATGTTTTGCAGCTGTAAAACCCCTCACCACACATTTTACACATTTTCTCAGACAGGCATTAACATTTTCTCACATTTCTCTCTTGTTTAATTCATTAATAGTGACTCCTGTGTATTTCACAGTTCCTCTGACCGTGCCTCTTCATCCTGGCGTCGCTCTGCTGTAGTGTCGATCTGCAACACTTAAGTAGTTGGTTTGTGTCTGTAATGAGTCAACCATCTACAGCTCAACTCTCATCGTAGAACTGAAATACAACCAAAATGTTCCCCCGAATATACATAATAAATAAACGACTGTCCCATGTGTCACATACTGAACCATGAGTCGATATAGTGACATGTTGACAGGCCTATTCACGTGTATCTTTGGGAATAGTTTTACTTTCAAAATGAAGGTTATTGTGGTCATTTATACAGCGCTGATCTTCTGCTCGGGCTTGCCTTTGTGTGGCTGTTGTGTAATGCATAATGTATAGAGCGAGGAGATCATAAGAAGGCTAATTACGGTCCCCTCTGCGAGTTCAAGACGATAAAGCCATCATAAGAAACCCGGGACCGCCACTGTTTAGTTCAAAGTGCAACAAATTGGATTGTCCTGGAGTATTTTGGCTTTCTGCAAATGTGTTCACCGCAGCACATCTGATGAATCTCTAATTTCCTCGTAAGCACTGCACAGGGGCAAGATGGCCGCATACTGCTTAGACCGTAGCCAGTGAAAGTACTACTAATTGCATGTGGGATTTGGATCTCCAGTCCCCCCGGAGCACGGCAGCGGTGCGGGGGGCGTTGCGGAGGAGCGGGGGGCGAACTGCTACGGGTGGAGCTAGTGCTTGCTGAAGCCTGACAGAGCTTTGTAGTGATTGTTCTCCAGACAGCTGACGGAGGTAGAGCGAGCAGAACAGCCGAAGCCCAAAAGGATATGAGCCTGCACCATCAAAGTCCAGATACTGCTTCATGTGTCAGGGTTAGCTTAAACTCCTCCGCACGGGGCAACGCCTCTGATCACGCCATTCGGTCCAAAGCATTTGAATAAAAGAATGAGAGATGAGGTTTTGTGTACACTGCCAGTCAAAAGTGTGAACGCGCCATCTCATTCAGTGTTTTTTTTCGTTTACTACTTTCAACATCTTATACACACACAAGACATCAAATATATGGAAAAATAGTTATGGTCATGTTTTTTATACTATAACACTTTTCCACCTTCAAAGGAGGAACCACTCACACATTCACAAACATATTCACACTCACATTCACACACCAGTGGACACAGACACTGGGGGTGAAGTGTGTTAAGTGTCTTGCCCCAGGACACAACATTCATCTGTGGAATCACAACCAACCAATGATGTTAATTTTTGAACCACCAACCTTTTGATCAGTGGGCAAACACTCGACCAACTGAGCTAGAGCTACTACATGCGCGTACAATGTTTTGTTTTCTTTATTTTTTCTACTTTCTACATTTTATATGAACACAGAAAACATCATACATATGAAGTAAGACATATGGAATTATATAGAAAAGAAAAAAAAGTTTAATAAATCAACTATATATTGTTTTTATTATTCATATTCAAATCCTCAGAATGTCCTCCCTTTGTGGAGCTCAGGGTCAAGACATGACAAAAGTGAAATCAGTGTTCAAAACAAAGGGTAAAGATTTATTTTGAGTTTTTATTTTATTTTGTTTGCTACGATCCACATGTGTCATTCATAGTTTCACTGAGAATCTACAGTGCGAATAATCATGAAAATAAAGAAGAAACATACATGAAAAACTGTATCCAAACCATAGACTGTACATATAAATGGACATAACTAACCTGCTAGATCCAATTCTGGCTCCAATTCAATTTCTATTGAACAACTGTGTCCTCTCTCTGTAACTGCTGCTCTGAGACTCATCATTTTGGTCTTAAATGTTCATATGAACCCTCTACATGATCCTGGGGTTTTTATTTCACTTTTGTGTCTGTAAATCAAGATATGAACATTGTTAATAGACAAATCAGACACCTTCTTTCCCTGAGCTCACTCCAGCTATCGTTAGCAACAGGTTTGATTGACAGCGTTGCTAAGTGCCCGCTCCCTGCTAACCCAGTGGTGTGGGCAGGTTTGGCGTTACCTTCAACAGCCTTGCTCCAGATTGGCTCTTTGGTTGCTATGATGCTCACGGTCGGAATTCGATTCTAAATAAGCCTATACCTGCTCTAGCCTCGATGAGCTTCATTTGGAGCCGAACTCTGTGGGTGACGTCACACTCACTTAGTCCACTGCTTTACACAGTCTGTGGTCCAAACGTTGGCCTGGTCGTGTGTGTAATCATGATGTGATGTAGGTGTGTTGATGCTGACTCCATCAATCATAAGTTTCCTCCACAGTTAGCTAAAGTTGATATTAGCTCTAAATAGGACACATCTGTTTGTAGCGGCACACACTCGCTCTGACTTTTAATTAATTCTCAAGTTGTTTTATTTTTAGGCTCAGGGTTTCTTATTTGTTGCAGCTCCTGTACATGAGCGCTGAAATGTAAATGGCATCCTTGGTATGTTCACAGTGAGGGGCTGGTGTGTGCGCTGATGGGGCAGATGAAACGCTCCACACAAACACACTCAGAGCCAACAACTCCCATCTCCCTCTCCTCAGCCTCCAGAGTCGACGCTGTCCTCTGCTAATATGGGCAGGAAATATATTGTCATGTGGGTAACTTCATGTTGTAATGATGGAGACTTTCTGACCTCAAGATTCAACAAACTTCTGCAGATCTCCAGCAGCGTTTTACAAGACACTGCACCACACCGCGCTGTGTCCTGATCTCTAGTGTTCTAAAACAGACCTGGAGTTGTGTTTTGTTTCATTCACACATGTTTAACGCACAAATCCTGCATATTTAGTTCTTCTCTCAAACTGAAAACAGTCTGCTCCACTTTGTGATGTCATCATGTGGTGATATAGGAAGTGCTCCACTGTGTTTTCATACTCCATACACCTTCACTAGAATCATTTGGATAACATGGAACTGCCAATCTCTATAGAACTAAAAGGACTTCATGACATCACAAGGTGGAACAGAGCATTTAGAGCCTTGGAGATGTCAACAGACTAATAATAAAGTGTTACTCAAACATGTGAGAATGAAACAAAACACAACTCCAGGTCTGTTTTTGGGACCACTGTATAGGAGCTTTAAAGGTGCACTTTTCTGGTGGCAGGTACACCATCTGTCTCCAGATGTTATTTCTTTGCCTGAAATGTTCCGCTGCTTGGTATTAACGTTATCTGTCTCCATGGAGACACAACTAGCCCTAGTCACAGAACATATTATTGTAGAGGTGAGCCAATTCTTATATTGTATGTTTTTATGTATTTTCTTTGGCAATAAAGATAAATAGGTGGAACAAAACAACAGCATCTCCACAGAGACGAGCAAATTCAGACGCCACACCAGAGAAGTTACAGAATGCACCTTTAAAATGCATGATTATTCATATCTGTGTTGCTCCATATCGAAAACAGAACTCAGCACACAGGGTTTTCACTTGTCCTTCTGCTGAGTGTCCTTCTGCTGTGGAAATGTATTAAAACCCACCACATTCTTTGATGAAATCCTTGAAATTGCTATTCAGTTACTTTTCTTTTCTTTTACACTTGTAACAAAAGACACATACATCATTTGGAATATATTTCACATGAATTAAAAACAATGCCAATACTTAAAGGGCCATATCACGTTGTTTTCTGATCTCTGTTCTAATGTTGTTTCCTCGTCACAAACAGACATGGAGTTGTGTTTCGTTTCATCCACACATGTTTAACAAACTCTCAAACTGAAAACACTCTGTTCCACCTTGTGATGTCATCATGTGGTAATACAAGAAGAGAGCTCCACTGTGCATACACCTTCACTAGAATCATTTGGATCATTTCAGCCCTGGAGTTGCTACTGAACTAAAGGTAAAAGGAGCTGTTAACTTGAAAACTACCACTTCATGACATCACAAGGTGGAACAGAGCATTTTGAGCTTTGGAGATGTAGATAGACTAATAATAAAGTGTTACACAAACATGTGTGAATGAAACAAAACAACTCCAGGCCTGTTTTTGAGTACTTAATGCTCACATGAGTCAACTTTGTGTAATATAGGACCTTTTAATGTTAGTTTTTGTTTTGTTTGCAGGTGCTAAAGATTCTTTTCTCAAACCAAAAATATAAACCATAACAACCTTTTACCTTGTACTTTCCATCTATACATCGGGGGTTCCAGCATGAGCAGAAGGCACAGAACAAATCTTGGTTTTACTCATTTTCTAAAGATAAAGGGTGTATTCCCAAGACTCCCGGTTCAAGGACAGGTCTGTGCGAGGCCGGCCCAGGCTCCAGCTTCAGACTGGGGGGTGGGCTCTTGTGTTTCGTGCTTGGTTACAGAGCGGTTACCCTCACAGACCCTCATACTTTGGCCAAAAACCTTGACTGTCCTTGGACCCATGACCCCAGGAGCCATGTCGACCGGGAGCTAATCTCGTCTTGTTGCATCAGATGAACTTGTTCCAAAGCTGATCTCAACCGGATGCTTTGATCGTTGGGTTACACTCATAGACTGTGTAAAGAAGTGGACTAAGTGAGTGTGACGTCACCCACAGTGTTCAGCTCCGAGGCTAGGAAATAAAAACCCCAGGATCATGTAGAGCGGGTTAATACGAACATTTAAGACCAAAATGACGAGTCTGACAGCAGCAGTTACAGAGAGAGGGGACACAGTTTTCAGTTTTTTTCAGTTTCTGTTTTTTTGTAAAGTGAATTGGAGCCAGAGTCGATGGAGCTGGAAGTGCGGCCATGATCACTTCCTGTTTAGAACATGGCAGCTAGCGGGTTAGCTATGTCCATTTATATATGCAATTTATGTTTACACTACAAACAAACTGAGTAACTTTTTTACTAGTCTTATATTTTACATTTTACTATATTTTATTTTACAAACATACTGTTTGTTTTGCTACTACTTTGAATAGATGTTTTAGATTTTATAACTTAAAACCAGTGGTGGAAGAAGTACTCCATTTGAAACTTAAGTAAAAGTACAGACACTGGAGCAAAAAAAAAAAAAAAAAAAAAAAAAAAAGTAAAAGTAAAAGTATCACATAAAAAAATCTACTGGAGTAAAAGTATTAAAGTACCTGTACTTGAAGAGTAAAAAGTAAAAGTATTTTGAGTCTAATAAAGCTTCAAATGTGTTGATTTTGATAATGATTTGATCACAGATTTTCTTTTTTTTCTTTTTTTCTTTGTATATTTTTGTTTTGCTCAAATTCTGAACATGTTAAAAATAAATCCTCAGCCTTTTCAGCAGGTCTCACACAATAATAAAAATACTTTTACTTTTCAGTCCAGTTCAAAAATGTAGTGGAGTAGAAAGTACAGATACTGCTCTCAAATGTACTCGAGTAAAACTCAAAAGTATCCACTGTAAAATGTACTTAAGTAAAGTGCAAATACCTCAGAATTCTACTTTAGTACAGTATTTTACTACTTTTACTATGGTACCTTCCACCACTGCTTAAATGAAAGTACGGAGAAGACATAAACAGAAGCAGTGAGACATAACTCCAGATGTTTTTAAAAATGATTATTAAAAAGTTAAACAATGTTAAAAAAAACTGTAACATATGGGATTCTTCAAGCTTTGTCACAAAAGTTTTTTTTTTATTACTTTATACTTTTAGTTGAGTAGTGTAAGAGACGTCATGCTGGAGGTGTTCTACATATATCTCTATGGTGGAATTTTCAGCGGTTTCCATGGAGACGCAATACACACATTAGCAAACAGAGCCAAATGAGTTTTAAGAAAGTGAAAACTCAAGAAAAAATACAAAATGGATTTAAAGAACACATTTTCAGGAGCCTGTGATCAACACAAGCTCATTTTACACAGAAAGGTGAGCTTGACTAACTGAAAAATTGTTGGCTAATGCTAAGCTAGCTATCTTGTAACTGTAATATTATTTAAGAGGGACTTGTTTAACAGCACAGATCAGCTCAACTGTTGCAGTTCGGGTAAGTCAGTTCTTTCTAGTCAGATTGTGTTAAAACAAAGATCAGATTAACGTCTGACAGAGCAACACAGAGCAGTGCTTTCAGTTAGCATCACACCCCGGGATAATGTGGACGACATGAGCTCACATAGCATCCCTCTTCCTCTCGTGTTTGTTTGCGTGTCTTATCTTCAGCAGCAGGAGTCCTGTGTGACGATGAGGAGCTGAGGTTCTGCTGATGTTCTGCCCTGAGCCTCGCCCTCTCACTGAAAACCTGACACCATTAGAGCGTCACACTGCTGCTCCGCTAATCCACGCGTTTAATGTGAGCCGGCGCCAGGTCACGCCGAACGAGCCAACGCTGTGTCTTTACATAACCACAGGAAGTTTTTAGAGGAAGAAATGAGACAAGATGAAACTAAGTACAAACCCTGATACTTTGAGATCAAAATATTGTTTTGTTTTAAATCAGACATGTTCTTCAAACTGTTCTGTTCAGATCTTTATCTTATCTAATCTTTAATCGACTATTTTCAAGACGCCATTTTGTCAATCTGTCCCCGTTTAACCCCCACCGGTACACGCCCACTGTGACACGCCCACTGTGACACGCCCATTGTGACACGCCCACTGTGACACGCCCATTGCGACACGCCCACTGTGACACGCCCACTGTGACACGCCCATTGTGACGTACGCACTTTCTTCTCCAGTTTTGTTTTCTTAATCGGTGATACTCGTAGGATTTGGCAGTGTTGTGTCGTCATTTTGGTACAAATATAAAAAAATGTGCTGGTCTAGTGTGATGTGCAGCTGTCCATAGGGGGCGCCGACAGCATGCAGAGCTTTGTTGTGATGACGTTTACGATGTCAGCTCCCATTTGTTTGGATCAGGGTTAGCGTGTGTGCATGGTTTGGATTTGGTGGTATGTGTGTTTGGGTCAGATGGCGTGTGTGTGTGGGTCAGATGGCGTGCGTGTGTGTGTGGGTCAGATGGCGTGCGTGTGTGTGTGGGTCAGATGGCGTGCGTGTGTGTGTGGGTCAGATGGCATGCGCTCGAGGCTGCGCGGGGCCCATCTTAGACCAGGTGCCACACTTTCACCATTTGGCTGCTCACTTCTTGTGCTGTTTTCTGATACACTACATTAATTGCGAGTGGTTTGAAGCGACCATCTTAATTATTGGCGCCGCGGGGCCATTGTGAGTGGGCGCCACCGTCTCCCATCACCAAAATAACCACCACAAAAATGTGCACGTGCTTCATTATATTTCAGATTATTTAAATTTTTTTTCTCACATATTGCAGGATATTGAACTCATTACAGGACCATATTACACTGTTGTCTGATCTGTTCTAATGCTGTTCCCTCCTCAGAAACAGACCTGGAGTTGTGTTTTGTTTCTTTCTCACATGTTTAAGTAACACTTTATTATTAGTCTGTCGACATCTCCAAAGCCCAAAATGCTCTGTTCCACCTTGTGATGTCATGAAGTGGTAGTTTTCAGTAAACAGTTCCTTTTACCTTTAGTTCAGTAGAGATTGGCAATTCCAGGACTGAAATGATCCAAATTATTCCAGTGAAGGTATATGGAGTTTAAAAACACAGTGGAGCACTTCCTGTATCACCACATGATGACATCACAAGGTGTAACAGAGTGTTTTCAGTTTGAGAGAAGAACTCAGCCTAAATATGCAGGGTTTGTGTGTTAAACATGTGTGAATGAAACAAAACACAACTCCAGGTCTGTTTGTGATGAGGAAACATTAGAACAGATCTGAGAATAGTGTAATATGTTTTTTTAAAATACATTTTCAGAAACATTAAACAAGCGCAAGTGGAAAAAAGTAAAAAAAAAAAAAAAAAAAAAAAAAAAAGAAATAACTGAATCCCCATCTCAGTCTGTCTCTTCATGTTTGCATCGGCTCTTTATAAACGGCTCTTTATCTCCTCACACTGAGCAGCTGCTCTTTACTCACAGCCGGATGGAGAGAGAGGTCTGCAGCCAGGCGCAGCAGCACCCCCAGCCCAGGAGGGGGCAGAGCGGTGCACAGCTGACCTCTGACCTCTCATCTGCTCCCAGCCCCTGGGACAGGCTCCTGTGAGGGACCACTCTACCGTCTGTGTTAGAACCACGGCCAGAGAGAGAGAGAGAGAGAGAGAGAGAGAGAGAGAGGGAAAGGGAGAGAGAGGGAGGGAGAAGGAGTGAGAGGGAGAGAGGGAGGGGGAGAAAGAGGGAGAGAGGGAGAAGAAGGGAGAGGGAGGGAGAGAGGAGAAGGGGGAGAGGGAGGGAGGGAGAGGGAGGAAGACAGGGGGAGAGAGAGAAAGTGAGGAGAGAGAAAGAGAAAGAGTATTGTGTCTGCTCGCTCTGCGCTAAACTGGTGAATGTCTCCATCTTGTGGATAGAATTGTTTTTGTCTTTGGTTCATAGCGATTGAAAAAAAATGCAAGGCTCAGGCCTGTATTACTACTACTACTACTACTACTACTACTACTACTACTATTAGTACTACTACTACTGCTACTACTACTACTACTACTACTATTAGTACTACTACTACTGCTACTACTACCACTACTACTACTATTACTACTACTACTACTACTACTACTACTATTACTACTACTACAACTACTACTACTGCTACTACTACTACTACTTTTAGTACTACTACTACAACTGCTACTGCTACTACTACTACTACTACTACTACTACTACTACTACTACTACTACTACTACTACTATTATTATTATTATTATTATTATTATTATTATTATTATTATTATTATTATTATTATTATTATGTATTTTTTAAATTTTCAGATGAAAAACCACACAGCTGTTCAGAACTCCATGTATGAGCTTTGTTCCAGATATTCTTCCTACTTTGTATCATGGAAAACCCTTGGGACCAAAATTCCTTATTTTGTTGCTGTGGGAAACATTAGAGGGAATTACACTCAGCACAATTCCTTTTCTCTGTTTGAACTTATCAGTTTTTAATTATACTTTTATTATATGCCTTTTAAGCCTGTTTTCTCAGTATAAACATGAGTCCCTCATTCTTCCAGGGGTGGTCCAGAAAAGGCTTTATTTTTAACTTTTATTTTTATTAATGTTTTTATTTTTAGACTATTTGAGACGTTTCAGTCATTCATATTGATAAAGGCTTACAGGTATTTGGCTGAAAGAGATCATTAAAACGCACAAATTATTAAAGTGATTTTAATCCAACAATGAGTTTTTAATTTGAAGTCCAGTGTGTATCTGCACATCTGTGGTCATGTGACATAGTGGCAGAGGTCATGTGAGACAGTGGCAGGGGTCATGTGACACAGTGGCAGGGGTCATGTGACACAGTGGCAGAGGTCATGTGACACAGTGGCAGAGGTCATGTGACACAGTGGCAGGGGTCATGTGACACAGTGGCAGAGGTCATGTGACACAGTGGAAGGGGTCATGTGACACAGTGGAAGGGTCATGTGACACAGTGGAAGGGGTCATGTGACACAGTGGAAGAGGTCATGTGACACAGTGGCAGTGGTCATGTGAGACAGTGGAAGGGGTCATGTGAGACAGTGGAAGGGGTCATGTGACACAGTGGAAGGGGTCATGTGAGACAGTGGATATTTTCATTTATTTAATTTGGTAAATGGTAAACAGTCACATTTTTATACAGTGTTTTTTAACTTCAAGGCTCAAAATGCTTAACATCAAGGAACCACACACACATCCACACACACATTCATACACACATTCATACACACATTCATACAACTGTGTACAGAGACACTGGGGGCAAAGTGTCTTGCCCAAAGACACAACAACAGCATTCATCTGTGGGAGCTGCAATCGCCCCGCCAACCTGTAGGTCAGTGGATCTGACATCTCAACCAGTGATGTTTATGTCGAGAGTGGGATTTGAACTGCCAACCCTCAGATCAGTGGACAAACACTGTGTATTTATTATGATTATTTTCTTTCTTTTATAACTAAAGACACTAAAGACACTAAAGACACTAAAGACACTAAAGACAGTAAAGACAGTAAAGACACTAAAGACACTAAAGACACTAAAGACACTAAAGACAGTAGGGGGCAATCTATGGCACGGCCAAAGCATTATATGCATTACATTGTTGTGTTTATTTCTTTTATGAAGGTGTTTGATGAAAACCAGGGTATACAATGTGAATTATTAAAGGTTGTATATTATGCAAAACTGACTCACGTGAGGTTTAAATCATGTTCTAATGCTGTTACCTCCTCAAAAACATCTCCTACATCTCCAAAGTTCAAAATGCTCAGTTCCACCTTGTGATGTCATGAAGTGGTAGTTTTCAAGTTAACAGCTCCTTTTACCTTTAGTTCAGTAGAGATGGGCAATTCAAGGACTGAAATGATCCAAATGATTCTAGTGAAGGTGTGTGGAGTTTAAAAACACAGTGGTAATACTTCCTGTATCACCACATGATGACATTACAAGGTGGAACAAAGTGTTTTTGAGTTTGTGTGTTAAACATGTGTGAATGAAACAAAACACAACTCCAGGTCTGTTTGTGATGAGGAGACAACATTAGAACACAGATCAGAACATAGGGTAATACAGGCCCTTTAGGGTAATATGGGCCCTTTAATACAGGTCTGTGCGGGCGGCAGGTTGTGTGTTCAGAGCGAGCGGTGTGTGTGTGTGTGTGTGTGTGTGAGGGAGGGGCGGCGTTCCGCAGACGGTGCAGGTCACCACGGCGACAGGGTGACTTTATCTTGAATGTCACTTTGTGTTTGCTTGGTTAGACAGTGCCTCTGTTGGATTGGTTTCTCGGATGAAGGCACAGGTGAGAGCCACAGAGGAGCGGCCTCCGTCCCACTCTCCGCTGAAACAGACCCACATTTTAATATGCAACATCTGTGCCGGGAGAGCCTTCCAAAATGGCCGCCCCTTGGAGGATGACGGTAGAGTCTGTTGAAACTTGGGATGGGACACTGGGTACGGCACGGTTCGGCACAGATGTTGGCACACACAATGTCACTTTGTCCTCTGCCCGTGTGTCCAGGGAGGGCTATTTTAAGGGAGGGGAGAGCGCTTTCTTCCAGAGCTCCCTGAGATCTCTTTATCTGCCATGTTCAATGAGAGAGAACTGGACAGAGGAGAAAGTCGAGCTGCGGATCAGGGGACCACGGATCACGGCTTGTGTTTAGAGAAGTAAAGTTTTACTGCTGGAGAAGTGAGACGCAGAGGTCACAGAGGAGGTCAGTGAGAGAGTGACCGGGCCACAGGGGGAGGGCACATGTAAATACAAGATTTCAACAAGGGTCCAAAAAATCAAACGATGACCACAGCAGGACTGGAGTCATGTGACCAAAGCTGTAGTGACCGATGCTCTGTTGTGGGGTCACACATGAAACACTTGTGCACCTGTCCACTCTTCCTCTCAGCCTCAGTGTCAAGGTGAGAGTCTGAGTTTGAACCACAGTCTGTATAAAAAAGTGGACTGAGTGAGTGTGACGTCACCCACAGCGTTCAGATCCAAATGAAGCTCATCGAGGCTAAAGCAGTATAGTATCGTGGCCAATTTGGAGCCGAGTTCCATATTTGAAATTTTGACCGTGAGTATCATAGCAACCAAAGAGCCAATCCAGACTGAAGCCTGCACTGCTAGTTTAACAGGGAGCAACTTAGCAACACTGTCAATTAAACCTGTTGCTAAGGCTAGCAGGAGTGACCTTGGCGAAAGAAGGCGCCTGATTTGTCTGTTATCAATGTTCATATCTTGATTTACAGACACGAAATAAAAGCTAGCTTTTAGCAGTGTTCTAATGCTGTTCCCTCCTCAAAAACAGACCTGGAGTTGTGTTTTGTTTCTTTCTCACATGTTTGAGTAACACTTTATTATTAGTCTGTCTACATCTCCAAAGCTCAAAATGCTCTTTTCCATCTTGTGATGTCATGAAGTGGAAGTTTTCATGTTAACAGCTCCTTTTACCTTTAGTTCAGTAGAAATAGCCAAGTCCAGGTCTGAAATGATTCAAATGATTCTAGTGAAGGTGTATGGACTTTAAAAGGTATATGGACTTTAAAAAAAGTGTTTTCAGTTTGAGAGAAGAATTCAGCCTAAATATACAGGGTTTGTATGTTAAACATATGTGAATGAAACAAAACACAACTCCAGGTCTGTTTGTGATGAAGAAACAACATTAGAACTGAGGTCAGAGAATAGTGTGATATGGCTGTTTTACATAAAAAAAAGACATTTTCAGAAACATTAAACAAGTGCAAGTCGAGAAAAGTAAAAAGAAATTTAAAAAAATATAAAAAAATAAATAATAATAATAATAATAATAATAATAATAATAATAATAATAATAATAATAATAATAATAATAATAATAATAAAACAAGATCATGTGGGTTAATACGAACATTTTCAGACCAAAATGATGAGTCTGACAGCAGCAGTTACAGAGAGAGTGGACACAGTTTTCAATAGAAAGTGAATTGGAGTTGAAATTGTCCATTTATATATACATTTATTTATGTATATAGTCTATGGTTTGAATTTTATGAAGATTTTAAGAGATCTCCTCATTTTGGAGACGCTGCTGTAGACAGTGGTCAGATGCAGTGTGTGGTTTGATGTCAGACACAGAGAGTCTGAAGCGTCTGCCTCAGAGCTGCTCATGATAAATCTGTTTGCTGTTCACTGAGGAAGAATGCACAGATATTTGTCCCACAGCTCAGCGTGAGGTTATGACATCTCTGTAGATTCATGTGGAGATAACAGGCTGAAGATGACACCAGGCCAAGAACACATTTCACAGTGAATAAAAACACACACAGAGCCTGGAGAACATGGAGAAGCACACTGCTCCTCTGTCATGTGCGACATAATCACTTTTGTAATATGTGAACATGTATAGCCTCCTGAGACCTGGCGTCCTCATATGTGGACATCACATTTTGGGTCATCTAGGCCACACTGCAAATTTTTAGAAGAAGATTAACAGCATACAAGAACAGCAACAATGCAAATATATTATATATATTCATTTTTAACAGTTTAGAGTGTTTAGAATATTTAATTTAAATCTTTGTAATTTTTCTTCCTGCTCCTGTCAGCAGCTCTTCACATGAGACACATTGTTCCAAGAGTCACAATTGCTGTTTCTCATTTTGTTTTTACATTCAGGACAAATGTTGCTGTGTTCAGGCTCTTAATAAATAGTTTTTGCAAATCATTATTCAAATGTTTTATGAAAATGATTAAAATGTCCACATATGAGAACCTTTGATTTACATATTTTTTTTCTCAGAAACTACATAATGTAAAAGGATAATTCTTTGTATTTAGACTCATCAGGTCCCAATCAGCCCAAATAACAAAGAGAAATTAATAAAGCATGTCATGCAAGAGCTCAGGTCTCAGGAGATTAAGGTGAGCTGGCACCAGACCAAAGGCCTGGGGCAGGGGACGGCGGACGGGAGCAGGACCTCCTCCGTCGTCAGCTCCACACCTGCAGAATCTGCAGAATGGCCTCAGTACAAAAGCATCTGGCGTCGGGCTCCTTGTTTGGGGAGGTTTGGGGAAGTACAGAAGCCCGTGGCCTCCTTCTCAAGGAGACGCCCCGACGGCCAAGGAGACTTGAGAAAAATGGAGTCCCACCAAAATAAACCTGCCTTCCAAGATGCATGTGCTCCGAGCCTAAATTGGCCTATTTAAAGCCATATCCATAGACAGCCTTTGAATAATATTGACTTGCAAAGTACGGCGAGGTCAAGGACACGAGGTAGAGTCTTCTCTGAGGCACAAGAGTGATGTAAGTAAACTACAAGCACTGAGGAACAACACATCCAGTACACAGCTATTCCTGAGTTTGTCTCCTGTGCACTTAAACAACAGAGTAACCTCCCATCTGCCCCGGCCCGTCTGCCCCGGTCCGTCTGCCCCGGTCCGTCTGCCCTCTGCCCGTATGCCCCGGCCCGTATTCCCCGGCCTGTCTGTACTGCAACACATCCACCTCCGGTGCCATGGTCTAAATCAATCACATGCCGTTTTAGAGGGATCTCTGCTACCGTATATATACTGTATGTCTGTCGATCGTAAATCCATTATTTCCTTTTTGTAGTCAAGGTCTATTTTTGCAGAGCTCGAGATCAGAAGAATTACAGACTAGAAAGAGAATAAAAATACACTGCCTGGCCAAAAAAAAAAAGTCGCCACCAATATAAAAAGGTCACAGTTGTCCCTCACTAATCACGGTTCACCTTTTTTTTACAGCCTTAAAACATATATAATAATTGTAAAAAATAAAGATGACTACTTCGCGGATTTTGCCTATTGCAGGTTATTTTTAGTACGTAACCCCCGCCATAAACGAAGGAACACTGTAGATGTCAAAATGTGTGACATCATTCTAAAGTTCCTGTATTACCACATGACATCACAAGGTGGCATAGAGTGTTTTCAGTTAGAGAGAAGAACTCAGCCTAAATCTGCAGGATTTGTGTGTTAAACATGTGTGAATGAAACAAAACACAACTGTTTGTGATGAGGAAACAACATTAGAACACAGATCAGAAAACAGCGTCATACGGGGGGCCCTTTAAGTATTGAAAATAAATCTGTTATATTTGTTCTGTTATATCTATGTTATGTCTGGTTCACTTTGCATCCAATCCATAATTTTGGATTTTATAGTTTCTACATTTTGTGGAAAATAAACACATGATACAGTTCAGTTTGAGCTAGACACACCCTATTTGTGTTGTATTTGAACATGAAGCCAAGACCAACACGTACACTGATAATAATAGCCTTTTGTTGAAATTGAAATTAAATGCTAAAATGTTATTAATCACATAGGATCTGTTAAAGTGGCTGTTAACATTTATAATAGTGTCCATTACAAGATCCATCCACAAAACTATGAACGCCGAGCTGATATCACAGCCGCCTGAAGGGGGCAGCACCGGCTCAGCCAGTCACACACACACCAAAGCAGTTTCAGCTCTGTTTTTTGCCACTGAATACTGTTGCTGTGCCCATGAACAAGACACTTCAACAACTACTACTTTCATTCACACATGTTTAACACACAAACAAACCTGCATATTTAGGCTGAGCTCTTCTCTCAAACTGAAAATACTCTGTTCCACCTTGTGATGTCATCATGTGGTAATACAGGAAGTGCTCCACTGAATTGCCCGTCTCTACTGAAAACTACCACTTCATGACATCATAAGGTAGAACAGAGCATTTGAGCTTTGGAGATGTAGACAGACTAATAATAAAATGTTACTCAAACATGTGTGAATGAAACAAAACACAACTCCAGGTCAGTTTTTGAGAAGAGAACAGCATTAGAACATGGCAAAGCTCATAAGAGTCACTTTTACATAACATTGGACCTTTAACTGACAGCTGACAGAGGAGAGAGCAGACAAACAGCTCACAGGCTACTGAAAAAACAAAAAAACAAAAAACAAAACACGATTTACCTTTACAAACCATTTATTTTGATCTGTGGATACTGCGCTGATGTGTTTCGTATGTATATCAGACCTTTACACAAACACAGCTCCCATCTGTCGTCATGTGCAGTGTCCTGGTCAGTATTTATTGCAGGGAGCCACAGAACAGGGCCCTGTCTGTCTGAATCATGGCTCTGGTACAGCAGCACTCCTCCATATTCATGCACTCTGCCGGAAGGCTCGGGACTAAAAATAGCCAGCTGAGAGAAAGGGTCTCTCCAGTGTTCAACATCCAGGAGCCTGCCTCGTGTGGTCGGGCAAAACAAGTGCCACTGCTGTGCTACTCACCATCAGTACAAGCGGTAAAGGTAAAGCTGAAAGTGGTTAGAATTTAGAAAACATCCAGGGATTAAAGGTGCTGTATTTTTACACAGAATGCACTCTTCTGTCTCCAGATGTTATTTCTTTGCCTGGAATGTTCCGCTGCTTGGTATTAACTTTATCTGTCTCCATGGAGACACAACTAGCCCTAGTTACAGAACATATTTGTGTAGAGGTGAGCCAGTTCTTATATTGTATGTTTTTATGTATTTTCTTTGGCAATAAAGATAAATAACAAAACAACAGCATCTCCACAGAGACGAGCAAATTCAGACACCACACCAGAGAAGTTACAGAATGCACCTTTAAAATTCATGATAAATTCATGGTAACTCCAGGTTACCATGAATCCTTTTTTTGAGGAGGTAACACCATTGTAACATGATTTAAAGCTCACAAGAGTCAACTTTGTGTAATATGGGCCCTTTAAAGAGCAGACAAAATGCAGCTGTTTGAACATTAACATTAACTATTCTATTCATTTATTCACCACAAAGAGTTTATAAAGATTGTAAGGCAAAAATACTTTCAGTGCTATTATTAATCTTAGCAATCTGATCTCACAGTATCAGTGGCTTTGTGCTTTTTAGCTTGTGGGCAAAGAACATGATGGAGAGTAAGACTGGTGCACATGAAGTGTAGAGTATTTTTCGTGTGAGGTTTTTCTTTGGCCTGATGTATCGCCATGCTGACAGCAGATGGCAGCAGATGGCAGCAGTCGCGCGCTGTTTAACCGGGTCCTGCAGTGCGCGAGGGCAAACAGCGCTGTGTCATGTGATGATGTCAGATGACTCCTGTGAAACACCATTCACCAGAGAAAGTATGAAACAGCACAATGAACATGGTCTTGCCCTGATGTCTCTGTTTTAATCAAATAATAGGCTAAATCTGACGAAACGATATGCAAATCTGAATTCATATTTCACCTTAAAGGTCCTGTATCACACAGAATGGACTCTTGTAGCTTTAAGTCATGTTAAAATGCTGTTCCCTCCTCAAAAACAGACCTGGAGTTGTGTTTTGTTTCATTCACACATGTTTGAGTAACACTTTATTGTTAGTCTGTCTACATCCTGTTGGTTTCTGTTTTGTTGCATGAAGAACAGACGCAGAGGCTCGGGGATCGTTTTGTAGATCTTTACTGTCAGTTACAGCAATACAGTACAATACAATACGGTTAAAGGCAGCATCCAGTAAAATTCATAAAAGAGTCTGAAGCAGAGTCTAGTGAGTAGTGTCCTAAGCGGTGTGTGGGACATGGGAAAACTACGGCCCAGGGGCCACACATGGCTCAACGCTGTTCGACCTTGTGATGTCATGAAGTGGTAGTTTTCAAGTGAACAGCTCCTTTTACCTTTAGTTCAGTAGAGATGGGCAATTCAAGGACTGAAATCACCCAAATGATTCTAGTGAAGGTGTATGGAGTTTAAAACTACAGTGAAGTACTGCCTGTATCACCATATGACATCACAAAGTGGAACAGAGTGTTTTTCACTCTGAGAACAGCCTAAATGCAGGCTTTGTGAGTTAAATGTGTGAATGAAACAAAACACACCTCCAGTGTAATCTGGACCCTTTAAAGGTGCACTGTAGCTGTTTATGTGGAGAAGCCACCTGCTTGTCTCCATGGAGATGCTATTGCCTTGAATGTTTCACAGTATGACATTAAATGCACCTCCATGGAGTGAATCAGGTGACACAACCAAATCAAATTACAGATCAAATCTGTGAAGAGGCGAGGTCACTCACTGTGAGAATGCATATTTTTCAAGAAAGTTTGTCTATACAAAACATGATAATCAAATTACAACAAGATTAACAGACTGAATACCGTACATGAGGAACACACATCATGAAAGTTCCATAATGCATCTTTAATTATAAGTAAACTGGGTCCAAGCTTGTTTGAGTGACAGAAATAGAAAGAGCTTTAAATTATGTCATTAGCCACTGTGTTTTCAGACAGTGTTTTTTTGTTTTCATATTGATCTTTTTGTTCACTGGGTGCACCTCTCCCTGTTCCTCTTTTACAGCTGATGATGTGAATATCTGTGTGTGTTCCTGTTTGTATAAAGAAGTGGACTAAGTGAGTGTGACGTCACCCACAGCGTTCAGCTCCAGTCATATGAAGCTCATCGAGGCTAGAGCAGTTATAGGGGCCAATTTGGAGCTCAGTTCCATATTTGGAATTCCCACCGCGAGTATCATAGCAACCAAAGAGCCAGTCAGAAGTGATGCTGTTGAACGCTGTCAATTAAACTGGTTGCTAACGCTTGCAGGAGGAACCTCAGAGAAAGAAGGCGTCTCATTTGTCTGTTGTTAATGTTCATATCTTAATTTACAGACACAATAGTGAAATAAAAACCCCAGGATCATGTAGAGGGTTAATACGAACATTCAAGACCAAAATGATGAGTCTGACAGCAGCAGTTACAGAGAGAGGGGGGCACAGTTTTTCAATAGAAAGTGATTTCAGTGGAGCCGGAAGTGTGCCCATGATCACTTCATATTTGGAATGTGATGGCTAGCAGGGTAGCTATGTCCATTCATATATACAGTGTATGGCCTGTGCCCTGTCTCTCCTGGAGATAGCTCTCAGCAGCTCTGTGTGTTGGTTGTGTGTTAGTTTTGTTGATAGTTGCCTGGTGATTCATATGAACAAACAAAAGGCCATAAGCGTCTCCATGTTTGCATTCAAGCCAATAATGTTCTGAGACGTGGGGCTCCATATCACCTGGGCTCATGTTTACGACACTTTTACCAGCCACAGAGCCACTGCTGGGACGTGACTCGATACATGTAGCAAAATATTATTCTGAATACACATTTGGAGTAACTGTATCTGGTGCATTTTCTTTCTTAATCTTAATTTGTACAAGAGAATCCAACGAGAGCTCTCTTTTTCATGGGCACTTTGTTTAAAATACAATACGAACAGAAAAACAAACAGAGTACAGTTACTCTACTAAAATCAAAGAAATACATGGCAGTACGTGATCAGGCAATTTAGGCTCAAACTGCTCAGGGTCAGTGAGAAAATCTAAAACCCCGCTCTTGTGGTGTGGCAGGTGAGATTTGAATTGCTCCAGTTTGTTATAGACTGCTGCCCCCGCGACCCGGCCCCGAATAAGGGCCCTTTAAGTTCATATATGACACACAATATCCCAAAAGCTAGAACGTGTACACAGAAGAAGAAACGAGAATACCCCCCTCCCGTTTGTGTATAAATACTTGAGTTTAAACACATCTCTTAAACCACAATGGCTGTAAATACACTCTAATAACACCTGTGTGAATTAGCATGTGTGAGGAGGCTCGCTGTGATTGGCCGTGTGCGGGCCGACGTGAGAGCGCCGCCGTGATGTCTGTGAGCTGATCAATGGAGCGTCCACATGAAAGAGCATCTCCATGGCTTCTATGGAGCGTTACCATGGCGCCCGAGAGCAACTAGCCAAACACACCACGCACGGGATTAGCACAATACATGAGTAAGTGGTGCTCCCTGGGCAAGGTTTATGTGTGGATTATTATTATAAAATGAGATGTAGTAGTAGAAGCAGTGCTAGTAGTAGTAGTACTAGTAGTAGTAGTAGTATTAGTGGTAGAAGAAGTAGTAGTGGTGGTAATAGTGGTAGTAGTAGTAGTAGAGAAATACAAATAAAGTTAAATATCATAGAAACGTGCGTGCTACTTCTAGATGTACATCCTGACTGTCTGATAAGACTGAAAAAAGAACTAAAATGTGTGTGCGTATGTGTGTGTGTGTGTGTGGGGGGGGGGGGGGGGGGGTATGTCTGTGTGTATGTAATGTAAACCTGAGGAGTGTGTGTCAGATATATGGTGCTGTTTGGGACTTTTCCATGTGCCTCTATGTTGTACCTCGGATCGTCCAGCTTTGGGTGTATTCATATGTCTCTAGGAGTATTCACATGTTTCTGGGTGTGTACACATGTCTCTGGGTGTAATCTATGTCTCTGGGTGTATTCATGTGTTTCTGGTTGTATTCCCATGTCTCCAGGTGTGTTCATATGTCTCTGAGCATATGTCTCTGGATGTATGTCTCTGGGTGTACTCACATGTCTCTGGTTGTATGTCTCTGGGTGTATGTCTCTGGGTGTATATCTCTGGGTGTATGTCTCTGGGTGTATGTCTCTGGGTGTATGTCTCTGGGTGTACTCACATGTCTCTGGTTGTATGTCTCTGGATGTATGTCTCTGGGTGTATGTCTCTGGTTGTATGTCTCTGGGTGTATGTCTCTGGGTGTATGTCTCTGGGTGTATGTCTCTGGGTGTACTCATGTCTCTGGGTGTATGTCTCTGGTTGTATGTCTCTGGGTGTATGTCTCTGGGTGTATGTCTCTGGGTGTATGTCTCTGGGTGTATGTCTCTGGGTGTACTCACATGTCTCTGGGTGTATGTCTCTGGGTGTATGTCTCTGGGTGTATGTCTCTGGGTGTACGTCTCTGGGTGTATGTCTCTGGGTGTATGTCTCTGGGTGTATGTCTCTGGGTGTATGTCTCTGGGTGTACTCACATGTCTTTAGGAATCCTCTGTATGACCTGCGTCACTGTGGGCTATAAAACCCTCAGAACAGAAGGAGACGTACTCACTGTAGCTGCTGCTGTGTTTGTGTTCTGTGTCTCCAGGTCAAACACTCATGGAAGGATGGAAGGATGGAAGGATGGAAGGATGGAGGAAGGATAGAAGGATGGAGGAAGGATAGAAGGATGGAGGAAGGATAGGAGGATGGAAAAAGGATAGAAGGATGGAGGAAGGATAGACGGATGGAGGAAGGATAGAAGGATGGATGGGTGACCTCAGTACATTGATCTGTTAATGAAATAATAAATAGCTATACATTTTATACATTTAACATTCACTGCCAATCAAAAGTTTATTGGTGGTCACAATGAGAGTTGAAATAATTCAACTAAATATGTTTTTATGTTTTTTAAATTCAAATCCTCAATGAGCTTCATGATGAATCCATCCACCTCTTATCCGGGTCCAGGTCTAAGCAGGGACATCCAGAATTTCCCCACCCAAGACACTTCCTCCAGCTCCTCCAGCGGTTCTTCTCTGCTGAAATGGTTTTCACTTCACAGTTGTGCCATGTCAGGTGGCTGGGTGCTGGTGGCTGGGTGCTGGTGGCTGGGTGCTGGTGGCTGGGTAGTGGCTGGGTGCTGGTGGCTGGGTGCTGATGGCTGGGTACTAGTGGCTGGGTGCTGGCGGCTGGATACTAGTGGCTGGGTGCTGGTGGCTGGGTGCTGGTGGCTGGGTGCTGGTGGATGGGTACTAGTGGCTGGGTGCTAGTGGCTGGGTGCTGGTGGCTGGGTACTGGTGGCTGGGTGCTGGTGGATGGGTACTAGTGGCTGGGTGCTGGCGGCTGGATACTAGTGGCTGGGTGCTGGTGGCTGGGTACTGGTGGCTGGGTGCTGGCGGCTGGGTACTAGTGGCTGGGTGCTGATTCCTGAGTACTAGTGGCTGGGTGGTAGTGGCTGGGTACTAGTGGCTGGGTGCTGGCGGCTGGGTGCTGGCGGCTGGGTGCTGGTGGCTGGGTACTAGTGGCTGGGTGGTATTGGCTGGGTGCTGGTGGCTGGGTAGTGGCTGGGTGCTAGTGGCTGGGTGCTAGTGGCTGGGTGCTGGTGGCTGGGTAGTGGCTGGGTGCTAGTGGCTGGGTGCTAGTGGCTGGGTGCTAGTGGCTGGGTGCTAGTGGCTGGGTGCTGGCGGCTGGGTGCTGGGTAGTGGCTAGGTGCTAGTGGCTGGGTGATGGTGGCTGGGTACTAGTGGCTGGGTGCTGATTCCTGGGTACTAGTGGCTGGGTGCTAGTGGCTGGGTGCTGGTGGCTGGGTAGTGGCTGGGTGCTAGTGGCTGGGTGCTAGTGGCTGGGTGCTAGTGGCTGGGTGCTAGTGGCTGGGTGCTGGCGGCTGGGTGCTGGGTAGTGGCTAGGTGCTAGTGGCTGGGTGATGGTGGCTGGGTACTAGTGGCTGGGTGCTGATTCCTGGGTACTAGTGGCTGGGTGCTAGTGGCTGGGTGTTAGTGGGGTGCTAGTGGCTGGGTGCTGGGCGATGGTGGCTGAGGTGAGCACTGAGGCACATCTCCGACACATTATTTTGACATATGACTAACACCAGGAAGTGGATGTGGTCATAATGTGGCACATGGATGGTGAACGCTTGGATGGAGACTGGTGCAGACGGTAACCATGGCACTGAGACAGGTGGCTCCACTGGGTTCATGACTTGTTTATATAAGAACCAGTGAGATGAGTGTTAATGTAGTGCTGTCTGCGTGAGCGGATGCCTGGAAGTACACTAACACTTATTCCAGAGTACTTTTCTTCTCTGTGTCTGCTCTATAGTTATAATCCAGGGCATGTGTGGATCATTATGTTATAATTGCACACTGTAAATTGCAATTTTCATCTAGAGTGTTTCAGGAGCATGAGACATCATTTTCACACATGGATTGTCCACCACAGAGTCCAGACCTTAACCCCATTGAGAATCTTTGGGATGTCCTGGGGAAGGCTTTGTGCAGCGTCAGACTCTACCATCATCAATGTGAGATCTTGATGAAAAATTAATACAACACTGGATGGAAATAAATCTTGTGACATTGCAGAAGCTTATCCTAACAATGCCACAGTGAATGTTTGCTGTAATCAAAGCTAAAGGCGGAACAACAAAATATTAGTGTGTGACCTTTTCTTTTTTTGGTGGCGACTTTTTTGTTGGCCAGGCAGTGTATATTCCTTTATATATACAGTCTATGGTTAGGTGACCCATGAACATGGATGAGAGTGTGTATCATAGACTGTATATATAAATGCCGCATTACACTGCAAAACTGTGTCCTTTCTCTCTGTAACTGCTGCTGTTAGACTCATAATTTTGGTCTTAAATGTTTATATTAACCCACTCTACATGATCCTGTTTTTTTTTTTTTATTTCTCTATTGTGTCTATAAATCAAGATATGAACATTAATAACAAACAAATCAAGTGCCTTCTTTCCCGACGTCGCTCCCGCTAGCATTAGCAACAGGTTTGATTGATGGTGTTGCGGGAAGGGGCATTATCTTCAACAGCCTCACTCCGGATTGGCTCTTTGGTTACTATGATACTCATGGTGGGAATTCCAAATATGGAACTCGGCTCCAAATTGGCCCCTATAACTGCTCTAGCCTCGATGAGCTTCATTTGACTGGAGCCAAATGCTGTGGGTGACGTCACACTCACTTAGTCCATGTCTTGGTTTATGGTACTGATGTGCTATGTGACCTTTGTCATAATGGAGATTTCGGTAATGCTGCCGGTGAGAAAAAGCACACTCTGGTCTGGTTAGATTACACACTGCAGTAATCACATCAACTTTAACCAATGCAGCGTTAATCAGAGCTGAGTATCTCATTTTGAGAACAGAAGAGCCGTAATACTGTGTGTAAACAAGCACTACCTTGTAAAGCCCTGAGAGGTGTATAACAGGCCAGACAAACAGAGCCAATGCTGTTGACCTATTTAAATATATTAGCTCACCTTTTTCCATTTATATATTCTGTTATATGAACATGAAAACAGATCATCTTCAAATATAAAATTAATGGTCCTATATTATGCAAAATTGACTCTTGTAGCTTTAAATCATGTTCTAATGCTGTCACCTCCTCAAAAACAGACCTGGAGTTGTGTTTTGTTTCATTCACTAGTCTGTCTACATCTCCAAAGCTCAAAATGCTCTGTTCCATCTTGTGATGTCATGAAGTGGTAGTTTTCACATTAACAGCTCCTTTCACCTGTAGTTTAGTAGAGATTGGCAATTCTAAGACTGAAATAATCCAAATGGTTCTAGTGAAGGTGTATGGAGTTTAAAAACACAGCGGCGCACTTCTTGTATCACATCACAAGGTGGAATAGAGTGTTTTCAGTTTGAGAACTGCAGGTCTGTGTGTGATGAGGAAACAACATTATAACATAGATCAGAACAGTGTGATATGGGCCCTTTAAGTGTGGCATAGGGTCAGCATGGATTTATTTTACATTTTAATTGATTAAAACAGAAGTCACACACACGACACACACATGGCCCACTCAAACGGTAGTCACACAGTTCCTCACATTACAAACCTCCAAACTCTCTGTAATAGCTCTGTTGCCCTACATGTCTTATCATTTTTCCATTGGAAGGGAAAACAGCATCTGCTGCATTCACTGCCTAAAAATAGGGTCTTTTTCTTCCAATAAAATATATGGCAAAAGATGAATTGCTATTGATCAGACCTGGACAACTGAGGGATTACACAGACAATAAAATGGAGTAAATACTCATAGGTGTGAGTAGGCTTATGTTTTAATTTTTTGTATTTATTTTTGAGAATACTTACATCAACCACACGTGTACCAGAGACCCACCAAGGTTCTGAAGCATTTGTTCCTCACCTTAAAGCCTGAGACGATCTGAATATGTTACCATAGTTTTTGTATCTCACCATGTACTATGTTATACTCATTGTCTGTATATATAAATGGACATAGCTAACCTGCTAGCTGCTGCGTTCTGAATATGAAGTGATGATGTGCGCACTTCCAGCTCCATCAACTCTGGCTCCCATTCACTTTGTATTGAAAAACTGTGTCCCCTCTCTGTGCTGCTATTAGATTTGTCATTTTGGTTTTAAATGTTCGATGGGTTTTTATTTTGCTATTGCATCTGTAACATTAAAAGCAGATAAATCAGGCGATTTCTTTCCTCGAAGTCACTCCCGCTAGTGTTAGCAACAGGTTTGACTGACAGCTTTGCTAAGTGCCTGCTCCCTGCTAAACCGGCCGTGCAGGTGGGATGGGGAAATATGTTAACACACAGACAACTCAGGCGCCTTCTTTCCCCAAGTACTCGCCCCCTGCTAAACCAGCTGTGTGGAAGGGAAGGGGCCTTACCTTCAACAGCCTTGCTCTGGATTGGCTCTCTGGTTGCTATGATACTTGCGGTTGGAATTCCAAATATGGAATTCAGCTCCAGATTAGCCACTATAACTGCTATTCACAAAAAGCTTTATTTAACTGGAGATGAAGCTGTTGAACTCACACAACGCAGCTTCACAGTGGGCTTGGACCTACAGCTTCCTGGTCTTTGGCTTCATTTCTGACGTTTTGGTTTCTGGCTTTTACTCATTTCAAATTTTTTATTGATAAAAGACAGTTGAGACACTTATTAAAGGTCCTATATTATGCAAAAGTGACTCTTGTTGGTGTTAAGTCATGTTTTGATGCTGTTCCCTCCTAAAAACAGACCTGGAGTTGTGTTTTGTTTCATTCTCACATGTTTGAGTAACACTTTATTATTAGTCTGTCTACATCTCCAAAGCTCAAAACGCTCTGTTCCACCTTGTGATGTCATGAAGTGGTAGTTTTCATGTTAACAGCTCCTTTTACCTTTAATTCAGCAGAGATTGGTAAGTCTAGGGCTGAAATTATCCAAATGATTCTAAGGTGTATGGAGTTTGAAAACACAGTGAAGTACTTACTGTATCACCACATGACATCACAAGGTGTAAGAGAGTGTTTCTATCTGAGAGAAGAACTCAGCCTAAATCTGCAGGGTTTGTGTGTTAAACATGTGTGAATGAAACAAAACACAACTCCAGGTCTGTTTGTGGTGAGGAAACAACATTAGAACAGAGATCAGAGAATAGATTAATATATATTCTATAGCATGTTTAAAACAATTTGGCCAAAGTGCTTCACATAAAAGTCAACACAAATGAAATATACAGCTAACACGATGCATAGGAAAAGAACAAGAAAACACCTAGATAGCCTGTGTAGCTTGTATCAAATGCCAGGGAGAACTGGGTTAAAGACTGAGAGGGTCTGGCTGGCAGAGGGAGGCAGGTGGCACAGTGCAGACCTGAAGTTCTCCCTCAGTCTCTTGGTTTGTATCAACAGACGAGCTCATGATCATGCTGCAGTATCCAGTGTCAGGCCTCTTCTTCCAACTACTTCAGCTTATTTCACAACATTCCCAACACCTTTATTTTGACTCTGATTTTCCAATGAGAGGTGATACATGGGAAAGTCCTGATAATGCGGCACAATGTTTGGCTTCGGAAATTGGTGGAAAAAATGAACAAAATATCAACAGTGTAAAGGTTATTGTGCATAAATCCTGCTCATGTTTGTTATCAGGGAAATGGCTTCCGGTAAAGGCAGGTAACCAGGCAACTCAACAAGCAGCTTAAGTCAGCCGCTTCCCCTCCACGTTTTCAGTCAGGGTGTGTGGGCCTCATGCACTGATGTTTCCTATAGATAAAACCATAGACTGTGTAAAGAAGTGGACTAAGTGAGTGTGACGTCATCCACAGCTTTCAGCTCCAAATAAAGCTCATCGAGGCTACAGCAGTTATAGTGGCCAATTTGAAGCCGAATTCTGAGTTGGAATTCCGACTGTGCGAGTATCATAGTAACCAAAGAGCCAAATCCGGAGTGAGGCTGTTGAAGGTAAGGCCCCTTCCCTTCCACACCGCTGGTTTAGCAGGGAGCGAGTACTTGGGGAAAGAAGGTGCCTGATTTGTAGGTGTGTTAACATATTTCATATCTTGATTTACAGACACAATAGTGAAATAAAAACCCCAGGATCATGTAGAGCAGGTTAATACGAACATTTAAGACCAAAATGACAAGTTTGACAGCAGCAGTTACAGAGAGAGAGAGGGGACACAGTTTCCAAATTATAAGATATTTTCTAGTAGTGCAGCACTACATCAAACTAGTATCTAATGCAAAGGTAAATAACACGTGTCGCTCCAGTGGATATGTAATACCATGTTTCTTATCTGTAGCCCCTCTCACTAAGGGATGTGTGACCCCCACTCCGAGAGGATCATGAAACACTCACCTTATTCGAATTTGCTTTAAGTTTCTTAATGTGTAACACCTTACAGACCGGAGGAGGACCTGCCTTACACTATCACGTACACACACACATACATTGAGAGACTCTATAAAAGCTGTCAACATGCACAGCTCAGGACTCTATCCTTTCCGTAAAGTCCTTTGCTTCATTGTTCACTTTACCTGTGTGGAACTCATTAAACCCTTCTGACTTTATGTTTCAGAGTCTTGGTCCTCTGTGTTGCTTACACCAGAAACACACATTTTTACAAAATGTAAAGTGAATTGGAGACAGTCGATGGAGCTGGAAGCGCACATGATCACTTCATATTTGGAATGCAGCGTCTAGCGGGTTAGCTATGTCCATTTATATAAACAGTCTATGAATAAAACGTACATCACAATCTGTAACTGAAAACCAGATCTTGGCAACTCAGAAGATCCTATAGAAATACTGAGGTGAAACGAGCATGTTCTCTTTGTGAGGAGAGGGTGAGTGGGCTGCAGAGGCGTAACCAGTGACCACCTCTCGTTAGAGTCACCACAGAATAGAAACAAAACACAAAGGATTGTGGGAATCCTTTAGACGCACTGTGGTCATGGCACCAGCTGAGTCAACATGTATCTTCACAAACCTGTGTCTTAATGTGTGTCCACATAGTGGGACTCACCAGTAACATGGATTTTTATGTGGGATTTTCTTGTGTTGTGTCTCCCACGACTGAAAGTGAGAGGATGTGTCAGACGAACCTGTTTTTAGCACAGTATCTATAGAGTTTGTATAATGGTGTGAACCTGCACAAGGCCAAAACACTTAATACATTTATGTTTAGTCATTTTATGTCATGTCATGTTTTGAATGACTCACATGTGTATGTCTTTGTCTGGTCTAGTCATAATGTTGTTCATCAACAGTAATATTTCTTATTTTGTTTTGTCCTACTCATTAAATGTTATTTTCTTCATCTTCTTGTTGTTGTCTAGTGTGTGGTTCACTGTGATTACAGAAGTGTTAGAGCCCCATAGCGTGTCTGTTTTAATTATTTTTCTTCGCTATGATTCACTTCTTAAGACTTAATGCTTTTCTACTTTTTAACCATGCTTGCAAATGTTTTTATAAGGAGCCATCTGTACATCATGGCCAACGGACAACAGATGAAAACTAGCCTTTTGGCTAATTCTGGCATGTTAAACAGTTACTGTTGGTCAACATGCACTGTCCGCTATAAATAAATAAATAAATAAATAAAATAGACTCGAATCATTAGCTTGAACTGTGTAGTGCAATTATGCAACTCATTTGTGAAAGCTGTATATTTATTATATTTTTACTTATATATGCTTTATATGTTAATGCCTTATGGCAATTGCTGTATTTCAGATGACATCACAACAGATCAGTGATGTTTATGAGGAGGGAGGGGCTAAAATTAATATTGTTAAAATGCAGATTTCCAATTTCCTATAGAGTTTAATTTGTCATATTTTTAAAATCACACTCACACTAGGACTTTTGCACAGAGCCGTGCTCAAGCAAGACTGTGTAGAGCTCTATGTCCCACACTCACACCTGCACAGCTGAACGAGCCACACACTCACACCTGCACAACTGAACGAGCCACACACTCACACCTGCACAACTGAACGAGCCACACACTCACACCTGCACAACTGAACGAGCCACACACTCACACCTGCACAACTGAACCACGGCTCAATGATGTCATCACACGGCGCTGTTTGTTTACACGTGGAGAAAATAAGACCAGAGCCATGAAATACTGTATGTATGAGTCAAATCTGAGTCCTGCTGTGAGACGAAGACAAAAGGAGATGAGGACAACTGGAGACGAGGATGACAGGAAACAAGGACGACAGGAGATGAGGACAACTGGAGACGAGGATGACAGGAAACAAAGATGACAGCAGACGAGGACGAGAACAACAGGAGATGAGGACAACAGAAGACCAGGACAACAGGACAAGGACAACAGGAGATGAAAACAGCAGGAGACGAGGACAACAGGAGACAAGGACGAAAGGAGATGAGGACAACTGGAGATGAGGACGACAGGAGACGAGGACAGCAAGAGATGAGGTTGAAAGGAGATGAGGACCACAGGAGACAGGGACAACAGGGGACGAGGACAACAGGAGACAAGGAACTTGTGTCTGTCACAGTCTGAAGCTGAGTGTAGCTAAATCGTGAGTTTGGAGCAGAGTCCATTCATTGTTTCCTCTTCTCCTCTTCCTCTCCACCTCCACACATGCTCGTGAACATATCACGTGCGTGTGAACTTGAGCAGCCATGCCGCGCTTTGGCCTACGTCCTCCAACCGGGTCAAAGTCCCAAACAAACCATGCCATATTTATTTTGTTTGTTTTGTTTTTTCAGAGTCTAGAGTGTGATGATGTCATACTCCCAGACGGGGAGTTATCATGAAATATCTGATAGACACATTATACACACATTTTGAACCTGATTATTATTACAACAAAAATCAGCATTTTAACAAAAGTCATTTTAGCTGCCCACATCTGTATTAAATATCACTGTCCAATAGAATGTTGTGATGTCATGTGGCAAACAGCAGTACTTGGAAATGTGTCTGGATTAGACGGCACATGTTGACAGCTGCTGAGAGCTGGGAGCCTCTGTGTCACAGTACTGAGAACAGTATTAATCTTTAACTAGCTCTAATGGCGCTGGGGCTTTTAGGCCTGCGCTTTATGGTCCAGGGCAGGAAGTCTTCAAAATGCTGGTAGATAAGAAACATGTTTTCGTTTTGAAGTGAAAGTTGTGAAAATCACTATCCATTCACACATCTGTGGGTTACTATAGAAGTTTGGATCTCCAGCTCATAAAATCCCTGAAAAAGTCAATGTGTTGAGTGGGGTCTCTGGTTTCTATGTGGATATATTTAATCTTGCTAAAGGTCAGAATGAAAACAGCAGGATTAGGGGAAAGACGATCCTCTGACCGGCTCACTCCATGCAAGGCTTTAGCCATAACAATGAATAACCAGCAAACTGTCCACCAATAGCTGCTCTGACCATGTGCTCCCTGTGTGTTTTGTATCAGGAGAATCTCTGACCCCAGTCCATGTGATCCCTGTGAGTTTTGTATAGTGATGGGACAATAAACAATAATACAATAATACTTTAACTTTAATCATTATCATGATATAATCTTTAATCTCAATTACTTTGGCCATAATGATAATTGTCAAAATTTCAATATTGCTTTTTCAGTTTCTATTGATACGGATCAAAGATGAACAGCGTCACTCTCAATGTGATTTTTGCTTCTCTGATCAGTGATAAACAAACGCAGAACAAACAGTGAAACAAACATAAAACTGTTTTTAATCCTGTGCTGCGTCTTTACTCTATTAGTGAAACTCAAAATACATTTTAAAACATTCAGTATTCTGTAACTAAATATATTTTCAAGGTATTCTTCCAATCACTTCATTTGTATAGATCTCTTTGAATAGGAGTGAAGTTTTAGTGTAGTTAGTTTCTCTCTTCAGAGAGACATAAAGCAGTGTCCAGCAGCGATCTGACCAGGACTGAAGAAGCAGCAAAACGTCTTCACTCTGAAACGTTAATGTTCATTTTTCTTTTACTATCTCTTTGACTGTTCAGTGTGTTACCATAAGAACATCGTCCTATCACAGTAATATGCAGACATCAGGACAAACATGAGGAGAAACATGAGGAGAAACATGAGGAGAAACATCAGGACAAACATGAGGAGAAACATGAGGAGAAACATCAGGACAAACATGAGGAGAAACATCAGGACAAACATGAGGAGAAACATCAGGACAAACATGAGGAGAAACATGAGGAGAAACATGAGGAGAAACATCAGGACAAACATGAGGAGAAACATGAGGAGAAACATCAGGACAAACATGAGGAGAAACATCAGGACAAACATGAGGAGAAACATCAGGACAAACATGAGGAGAAACATGAGGAGAAACATGAGGAGAAACATCAGGACAAACATGAGGAGAAACATCAGGACAAACATCAGGACAAACATGAGGAGAAACATCAGGACAAACATCAGGACAAACATGAGGAGAAACATCAGGACAAACATGAGGAGAAACATCAGGACAAACATGAGGAGAAACATCAGGACAAACATGAGGACAAACATCAGGACAAACATGAGGAGAAACATGAGGAGAAACATCAGGACAAACATGAGGAGAAACATGAGGAGAAACATCAGGACAAACATGAGGAGAAACATCAGGACAAACATCAAGACAAACATGAGGAGAAACATCAGGACAAACATCAGGACAAACATGAGGAGAAACATCAGGACAAACATCAGGACAAACATGAGGAGAAACATCAGGACAAACATGAGGAGAAACATCAGGAGAAACATGAGGACAAACATGAGGAGAAACATGAGGAGAAACATGAGGAGAAACATCAGGACAAACATGAGGAGAAACATGAGGAGAAACATCAGGACAAACATGAGGAAAAACATCAGGAGAAACATCAGGAGAAACGTCAGGAGAAACGTCAAAACAAATGTCAACAGAAACATGAGGAGAAACGTCAAGAAAATATCAGGAGGAACATCAGGGGAAGCATCAGGAGAAACATCAAGAAAAACATCAGGAGAAACATCAGAAGGAGCCTCAAACTCTTCACACCAATTGCACCAAACTTAATATCTCAATAATATCACATGAAAAAGTATTAATCCTTTGTTATTATTAGTAGTAAAGTATTTTGCACAGATTTTGAGTCTTATAAAGCATCAAATGTTGTGATTTTGATCAAGATTTTAGCTGAATTTTGTTCAACAGAAACAACTGAATCAGTCGTTTTATTCTGTTTTTATTTGCATATTTTTGTTTTGTTCAAATTATGAACATGTCAAAAATACACTCTCAGTCTTTTCAGCAGATCAGACAATAATATAAAATACTTTTACTTTTCAGTCCAGTTCAAAAATGTAGTGGAGTAGAAAGTACAGATACTGCTCTCAAATGTACTCAAGTAAAAGTAATATGTATCCACTATAAAGTATAGTTACCTAATTTGTTTTACTTAAATACAGTACTTTACTACTTTTACTATGTTACACTCCACCACTGGACTACACCAGCTCTAAAATCCAACTAAACAAAGCATGAGGTCGTTATTAATGACGCAAAGGAGCACAAAACATGAATATATTTATCTGTCTATCTGTCTATCTGCTGATCCTTGTCTAAATGACATGAGTGTGCTTCCTTTCTTATTTAACAGTATCACGCGTCTGCCTCGCAACATCACCTCTGAGATAATGACCTTTCTTTCTCAGGAAATGATTGTCTGGATACAACTGAGTTTCTGTTTATAGCACAAATTAATCTGAAGTCGAAACAAAAGCATTGTCAATCATTTATTTTAACAAAAGGAACATTTTAACAAAACAAAGAGAATAAATACTAAAAAAAGGAAGTTGTTTTATAATGTGACGATGCTGGACAGAAGCAGGTCGCAGTCCCCCAGCAGATAGTCTCTTTTTAAAGTGGACATTTTGTTGACCACTTTGAAACGCAGTGACCTCTGCTCTAAGTCCTCCTCCGTGACGCCATCGAAGAAGAAGTCCTCGTTGAAGATGGGGTTCCGACTCTTCCTGATGACCGTGCTCCTCTGCTTCTGGACTTTACCTGGAACCAAACTCAGGCTCACGCTACAGTTTATTATCTTAGGGTCTACAGACGGCGGGTACAGGCCTTCGGCGCTGATGAGACGGACTCGAAGTCTTAGGTTTTCAGGACAATACTCTGCGAATAATCGTAAGCTCCCATCTTTTCCTATAGGCACCATTCTTTCCTTCATCAGCCTCTCACGGTGCAGGTTCAAATCTAAAGGGAAAACCACAGGGGGCGCCAGGCTGCAGTTACCAGGCAGTTCGGATAGCGCCTCTGACCCCCGCCTCATCACGTTGGGGCTGTTGTCCGTCGAGCTGCCTTCATCTGTGGACAAGGAGTTGTTCCTTGACACCATCGCCTTCCTGATATTCCGAGACAGAAGCAATTCGTGGCTTAAAGCTTTGATAAGCGAAGACTTTGGATATCGGTTCAAAAGAGGCGAGCTAAATGGCGAAGATTCTGTTGAGGATGTTGTGTCACTGTCCACTGCGGGTTGCCAGGTAAAAGATCGTGGGGACAGCCTGGAAGACAAGTGGTTTAGGCTGAAGGAGGATGGAGAGGGGCACGGGGAAGAGGTTGGAGATAGTTTAGTGCAAATGCTAGAGCGACTTCGGGGGAGCAGTAACGGGGAGGTGGAGTCGCTGTGGAAAATGGATTCTTTCCGACGAGTGTGAGGGCTTTCCAGTAGCGTGCAAAAGCCGTAGCACGTTTGCGTTTTGGCTAAATGTGGGAGAGACAGAGCAGCTTGGCTTTGGGGATCGGCGTTTGTAGTTTCCTCGTCACTGCAAGCGTCCGCCGGGTTTTCGTCAACGCTTTCCACTTGTATTATATGCGGATTGTATGTTTCGCGGTGGGCAGGTTCCACGTCAGTTTTCGGCAGAGCAGGTTGGACAGTTCGCTGGATGCGGCCCGTGTCGAGGTGGTGGTGGGTGGACGGAATGGTGGGAGGGATGCAGAATTCGGGAATGTTGTCCGGGGTGATGACGTTGGGGCAGGAAATGCGCTTGGGTTTGGGGACTTTTTCGCCGAACATGATCTCGCCGAGTTTGAGTTTGAAATCCGCTGGAGGCACGGGCTGGACGCTTCTGTCCATGGACTCACGCAGCCTCTCTACAACCCACATGGGAATGTTCACGCTCAAATCTGTGTCAAATAAATACAGAAATAAGTCAATAAATTAATATGAATGGTAGAAACTGCAACAGAAAGAATTGTCATTATGGTACAGTGGTCCCTCACTATATTGCAGTTCACCTAAATGGCCTCTCTGTTTAGCTGATTTTTTTAGTGTGCAATTTTATATGCTTTTTTATAGAGCGTATGAGCGCATTGTGTTCTTTGTCCTGATTGGCTAAGGGACTGTAGACCATTGTCCATCAGTCTCCTCCGTGCCGTGTCTCCTGTACAGTACAGAATGTGTTCAGACAAATTTACATAAATGTTGGATCGCAGTGTGACTCTGAAGTGCTGTATGTTTGCAAGTTTTCTCCTCGACAAAATCTGCAATGTCGATGAAAATTTCTGCACCGACAAATTTCAGAAATGCTGAAGTGTTTCTCGGCACGGAGAGGTGCCTCTGAGGATACCACTGGAGCAGAGGCATGTGAACAACACATTTAAAGTGATCATTGAGGAAGAAGGATATAATATACAAAGGCACTTTGAGAGTGTTTAAACAAGAAAAGTGTATAAAGTGTGTAGTTTTACAGCCTTAAAACATATATAATAATTGTAAAAAATACAGCTGACTACTTCAAGGATTTTGCCTATTGCGGGTTATTTTTAGAACGTAACCCTTGCCATAAACCAGGGACCACTGTAGTAGCTCAATAAATATACATGGATTTTGCTAATGTTTTAGTACACTGTTCACCGTACACTGTAAACTGTTTTTTTTGTTTTGTTTTTTGTTTTGTTTTTTGTTTAAAATGTAATAAAAATTGCTTTGTTTTGTTCTTCATTTGTGTTACTTGTACATACTGGAAACAGATAAAAGTTTATTTTATTTTTATGCTTACTACTTCCTACATTTTACACATCAAATATAAGAAGCAGTATATGTGGAATCACGAAATATATGCAGTCTGCTTAATATTTTTCGATAATGCAAAGGGAGGACACTTTGAGTATTAAAAAAAAAAAACTGTAGTTATTCAACTTTTTTTCTTTGCTACATAAGTCCATATCTTGCTTTGTATATTTGATGTCTAAAATGTAGGAAGTAGTAAAAATAAAGACAAAAACTTTGAACTGGGAGTATATAATATAGATATTTTGCTGTGTTGTTCAATAGACTTGAAATCTTGCACTGAATCGTTCCAAATGTGCCATAAGCTTGAATCAAGTGGGCTGCTAAATAAATTGAAACACTGCCTTTAAAAAGAAAATAAAAACTAAACAAAAGTCTTATATTCAAGTAAAAATCCAGAGTGTTCTTACCTTGACTGAAGCAATAATGAACGCAGATGAGTTTATACAGAACAAACAGGAGGTGCTGACCCGTGTCCAGTCCAGCTCTTCTGAGAGTGTTCCAGAGCTCGGGTCAGCTTAACTCCAGCCCGGCTAACCACGCCCCCCACACACACACGAAGGACCCGCCCCCTCCATGCTCACACCTGTTCCCATGGCGACGCTGGGCTGGGACCACACAGCTGAGAGATAAGATTACCTCAACAGATGTTTTAAAGCGAGACAAGCATCATCAGGTCTTTACACAGAGAGAGGTCACTCTGGAGCTGGGGTTCTTGTTAGTGCATAAAGAGTCCACTGCCCAGAAATACGACAGGAGGAGACGGCACCACACGGAGTGGAAAACTACCAAAGCAACATGTCAGATGGGGAGAATTTTAAAGTCCCCATATGACATTATTCTCTGATCTGTGTTCTAATGTTGTTTCCTCATCACAAACAGACCTGGAGTTGTGTTTTGTTTCATTCACACATGTTTAACACACAAACCCTGTAGATTTAGGCTGAGTTCTTCCCTCAAACTGAAAACACTCTGTTACACCTTGTGATGTCATCATGTGGTAATACAGGAAGTGCGCCATTGTGTTTTTAAACTCCATACACCTTCACTAGAATCACTTTGATAATTTCAGTGCTCGGGAATTGTAAATCTCTACTGAATTAAAGGTAAAAGGAGCTGTTAAAAACTACCTCTTCATGACATCACAAGGTGGAGCAGAGCACGTTGGGCTTTGGAGATGTAGACAGACTAATAATGTGTGAATATAACAAAACACAACTCCACAACAATTTCCAATAAAGTTGAGATGCTATGTGAAACTTAAAAAAATAAATTTAAAAAATAAAATAAAATAATAATACAGAATACAATGATTTCCAAATCCTGTTCAACCTATATTGAACTGAATAAACTACAAAGACATGATATTTAATGTTCAAACTGATTAACTTTATTGTTTTTATGCAAATATTCACTCATTTTCAATTTGATGCCTGCAACACATTCCAATAAAGCTGGGACAGGGGCATGTTTACCACTGTGTTACATCACCTTTCCTTTTAACAACAATCAATAAGCGTTTGGGAACTGAGGACACTAATTGTTGAAGCTCTGCAGGAGGAATCCTTTCCCATTTTTGATGAATGTACAACTTCAGCTGCTCAGCAGTCCGGGGTCTCCGCTGTTGTATTTTGCTCCACACATTTTCAATGGGAGACAGGTCTGGACTGCAGGCAGGCCAGTCTAGTTCCCGCACTCTTTTACTACAAAGCCAAAGCCACGTAACATGTGCAGAATGTGACTTGGCATTGTCTTGCTGAAATAAGCAGGGACGTCCCTGAAAAAGACTTTGCTTGACATGTTGCTCCAAAACCTGTATGAACCTTTGAGCATTAATGGAGCCTTCACAGATGTGCAAGTTACCCATGGGCACCAACACACCCCCAGACCATCACAGATGGTATGGATCACACTTTTCCACTTTGCATCAGTCCATCTCAGGTGAGTTCAGACCCAGAAAAGCCGGTGGCGTTTCTGAGTGTTGTTGATATTTGGCTTTTGCTTTTCATGGTACAGTTTTAACTTGCACTTGGAGATGTAGCGACGAACTGTGTTAGTGTTCCTGAGCCCCTGTGGTAATATCCTTTACACAGTCATGTCTGTTTTTAATACAGTACCGCCAGAGGGATCGAAGGTCACAGGCATTCAATGTTGGTTTTCGGCCTTGCTGCTTACGTGCAGAGATTTCTCCAGATTCTCTGAATCTTTTGATGATATTATGGACCATAGATGATGAAATCCCTAAATTCCTTGCAACTGTACATTGAGAAACGTTGTTCTTAGACTGTTGGACTATTTGCTCACGTAGTTGTTCACAAAGTGGTGAACCTCTCCCCATCCTTACTTGTGAATGACTGAGCCCTTCGGGGATGCTCCTTTTATACCCAATCATGACACTCACCTTTTTCCAATTAACTTGTTCACCTGTGGAATGTTCCAAACAGGTGTATTTTAAGAATTCCTCAACTTTCTCATTCTTTTGTTGCCCCTGTCTCAGCTTTAGTGGAACATATTGCAGGCATAAAAGTGAAAATGAGTGAATATTTGCATAAAAAACAAAGTTTATCAGTTTGAACATTAAATATCATGTCTTTGTAGTTTATTCAGTTCAATATAGGCTGAAAAGGATTAGCAAATCATTGTATTCTGTATTTTTTATGTTTAACACAACTGAGGTTGTATGACTAGTAACACATTATTTCCACATGCTTTTTTGTATAATTTGATAATCAGTTTCAATCATCAAAAATTAATAAATAAACATGTATTCAAAGAAAGCCCATCACGGCCGCCATTTTTTACCTCTGTGGTTAAAACTTGTGGTTTACAATAAAAATCTGCCCTGTGTGAGGCTGTGCAGATGACACCACAGTCACTGTGTTACTGAGGGGCAACATTATGAGAGTCAATGGTGAGGAATGGGATTTTCTTCTGTAAAAACTCCAAACACTAACAGAGCTGCTACAGTTTAATAAAAATGTAAAAGTCTGTAACTATGATAAATGTTTAGTTTCTACCACTAGACACTAAAACAAGGAAATAAATGACATGAGCAGAAAAGCAGCTCTCTGACATCTTTCTCGGGGGTTTAAACACACAACAGAGTGTTCTTAACACTATTACTGTGTGTGTACAGTGTATGTGTGTGTGTACAGTGTGTGTCTACAGTGTGTGTCTACAGTGTATGTGTGTGTGAAGTGTATGTGTGTATAGTGTATATGTGTGTACAGTGTACGTGTGTGTCTACAGTGTGTGTGTGTGTGTGTGTGTGTGTGTGCACAGTGTGTGTGTACAGTGTGTGTCTACAGTGTATGTGTGTGTACAGTGCATATGTGTGTGTGTACTGTGTGTACAGTGTATGCGTGTGTGTATGTGTGTACAGTATATATGTGTGCGTGTGCACAATGTATGTGTGTGTGTGTGTGTGTGTGTGTGGATATGTACAGTGTCTGTGTGTATGTACAGTGTATGTGTGTATGTGCACTGTGTGTGTGTGTTTCTGCTAGTGCCTCTTGAACAGGTGATGTTTGAGATTTATTTCACAAACATTTTACCTGGTTAAATACAGGTTAAATCAATTAAAAGAACATTATAAAAAGCTGGCTGATAGCTAAACCACAGGCACACCGCACACACACACCGCACACACACATACACACCACACACACAGCTCACACACATCGCACACACACCCCACACACACACACACACCACACACACATACACACACACCCCCACCGCACTCACAGCTCACACACCCCACACACACACCCCACACACACCCATACACACACACCCCACACACACATACACACCCCGCACACACACCGCACACACACACACACACAGCACACACACCGCACACACACCACTCACACACACACCCCACACTATCAAATTTATCACTGATACAGACTTTGGATCAGACGCAGAAGAAATGAGCCTTTCTCTCCTTAAAGAGCATGTTTCTGAGTCTGTGGTGCAAACAACAGTTCCACAGACAGAAATGAGGCAGAAAAAGCAAAGAAACTCATTTAGTGTGTGGTTCTGTTCACAGTTCTGCCTCAGTGTCTCATTTTTCAGAATAAAATGACGCCACTGCACAATCTCTACATTAGATCATGTTTTATAGAGACCCAAACTCTTTAAATAGCACTTGATTCAAATTGAGCATCAGTGATTCTTTGACTGTTCCAACCGTAAAGTCTCGGTTCTCTCATCTCTGCTTCCCCCTAGTGGTGAATGAGCGCACTACAGCACAGAGAAAGACTCGTCAGGATAAATGCAACATAATGATCAATGATTATGATTATGATTATAAAACCATCAAGTGAAAATAGGCCGGGCTGTTGGATCTGTCCTCACAAACTGTGCTGCCAACACACGGACAGTGAGCACAGAGGTACCAAAGGAGGTCACGTGTTTGTATTTGTTTGACTCTCGAGCTGTACTTACGTCAGTCAACGTCTCATCGCACCAATGGCCAATGAAAAAGCAGTTTTGCAATTTAAAGCACGGAATAAACTAACTTGCATTTTTAAATCTGTGAAGATTTACAGTGGACAGTTGCACCACACGGGGGCGCTTCGGGATTACGCTACCACAAAATGCTACATCATTAGAACAGACTTAGACTTTTCTTACACCAGAGGTCAGTTCAAGTCGCTATTTTTCTTACAGCTTCATCTTCCAGTTAAATAAAAAAAAGTGAAAAGTGGAAGTGTTCTGAGCTGTCCAACAGTGAAACAGAAACATGACTAACGATAAGAAACAAAGCACCCAGTACCCAGGACATGCAGGGGGGACTATGTCTCTCAGCTGGCCTGGGAGCACACTGGGGTCCCACCGGAGGAGCTGCAGGAAGTGTCTGGGGAGGGGGAAGTCTAGGAGCCCCTGATAAGCAGAAGGAAATGGATAGATTTGTTCTTTGGTTTATGTGAAAATATGACAGAACCTTTGTATTTACTGTTTTACTGATTTTGTGTTTGTACCCTTTAGATTTACATTTGCTGATCATTGAGACAGGTGCCGTGTCTTGCCCAAGGGCACAGCAGCAGTAGGCCTAAATGTATTACAGTAGCATGACTTCTTCATATTCATCATTTCCTACAAATCCTCGAAATAGCAGAATAATTTCTTCCCATTTTGGCTACAGAATACAGAATACCAGAAGCAGGGCCGGCCCTAGCTTTCAGGGGTCCTAAACTGAATTTGTCTCTGGGGCCCCGACAGCGGATGCCTCCTGGCTCAGCTATTGGTGATTCACATTTGACACATTATGACTCTGCTCTCATTCTTGACTAATTGTGTTTGTGTTTATATGACCAACATCAGACTGAAAACATCCAGACTGAAAGTACTATAGTCACAAGAGCAGAACAAACATATGAGGGGGTTAAGATTTTTCTAGACATTCTAGAAATTCTAGACATTTTTTCTTTGTTTCTGGTGGATTTTAATGTCTTCCAGTTGGCGACAATGGTCTTACATTACATTATAAATGGTCCTTGCACCAGTGTAAACACATAGCTGCCCTCACCTCTGCCCGACTCAAAAACAAATGTAGCAGCAGCAGATATTTTGCGACTATAGATATAAATAAATGTGATTGTTTTAGAGGGATATTTAGGCTGCTGTAAACACACAAGCCCAATGTGTGCAATAAAACTTGATGTATTATTTCCAATATAAATGTATGTGCTCTTGGGGGCCCTCTGGTGGCCTCGGGCCCTAAGCAGCTGCTTAGTCTGCTTACAGTCTGGGCCGGCCCTGACCAGAAGTAAAATATATTTAGTAACGTGCACGGGGCAATCAGAGTACTGTACTCTAAATACCCTGAATACTTTTATACAGTAAATACTTGTGCATTATATTATAATGAAAATCCTGAAATATAATTACAAACTGCGTTATTTTTGTTGCTCTGTTTGTTCTGCCTCTTTATGTTTAATTAGAGACGAAAATCACACATGCACGCGCTGGAAGAGTGTGTTGGCTTTTTCCTCACAAACACTGCGCAGTTCAGAGCCAAAATGACATGAAGTACCGCCATGCAATTCATTGGTTTTAGAAAAGTAACTGTATTCAGAGTACTACCAGATGAAAGACTAACTGTACCGGAACACAGTACACAGAATTAGTATTCAGAATATGTATTTTCGGCTACTTCCAGCTCAGGAAACATCCCCGGGCTTATTTGACATTGTGCTGCACGAGGCTGGTCCCGTTCTGAATTTAACCCTTCGTAAAAGCAAAACGCACAGATTTCAGATGCCTTTCCTTGTCAGTTGTCACCGGACATTTCCTCTCGCGCGCGTATCAGTGGGAGATGGAGAGGCTCGCGTGACGCCGCTTCCTCTCCTCTCCGCTCCCCTCTCCTCCCCTCTCCTCCCCTCTCCCTCTCATCTCTCACTGTACGATAACGAGGAGGGGCTTGGTGCGCGTGCTGGAGGAGAGACCGTGGCCGATGTGTGTCGCCTGGTACTAGCCGTCCATACATCCAGCAGGTCAGCGCTCGTGCTCAAAGGAGGAGGCGTCAGGTCGCGGGGTGCCATGCGTCCATTTTATTAAAGCTCCCTAACCGTGCGTGCGGGAGTGCGTGCGGGAGTGCGTGCGTTTCGGCGGTGCGCTGTGGAGACCGCGAGCTCAATCGGCGGGTCGCGGACAGGGTGGCGGGCCGAGGAGCGCTGTTGGCTCGGCTCAAGAGCGCTGCAAACATCGCCAATCCGCTGGCTCTCTGCGTGACATGTAGGCTTCGCTGTACCTCCGCGTTCGGCTCTGGATAACACCGCTCGGCTGCTTTCCTCCGCCTACCAGACATCTTCAGCCGCGACCTGAGTGTGGCCATGACAGGCTGCTGCTGTGACATTGACTCGTAGAAAGAGGTAATAACGTAAATATCTGATTGCTCTACTTGTTTGGTTGTACCGATGCTTTGGGTTTGTGTAGGCTCGGTTATTTTTGGTGATTTTTGGGGAGGGAAAGTAGGTTAAAACGCGCGCATCCCGATAGCCTCCCCGCACTGTGCTCTGTCCATACTCGGACTTGACCTCAATGTTATCTGGCTGGGCTCAACATCAGAGCTGACACTGGCAGCGAGAGGCTTTGCGCGCGCGTGATGATGTTGTAGTAGGCTATGTGTGTGCGTGCGCGCGTGTGGGAATGTCTGTGCGCGTGCGTGGGGATGTGTGAGTGAGGATAAAGCTGGGGATTGTTTGGTGGAGGCGGACAGTTCAGTGGGAGGCATGACTGGGAATAGACACTTCCTCCTGGGCTGGATAACTCTACTTTATCTCACGTATGCGCGCGTTGGACACACCCCACCCAGTCTTTTACTTATGGTTATTATAGAGGCACGTGCACGTACACCCTATTCTTCCAATGTTTTATCTCTATCTGCACATTCCTTCCCTTTGTGAAGCTTAAGTCAAAACTATTTTACTGAAAAGAAACCCAGGATTTCATAATATTTGCAATAGTTTACCACATTTGGGTTGACAGGCTTGATACTACATTTTACCGTCTGCTCTGTCAAGGGAAAACTGAGATACAGAACACCACTCTTACAGTTAAGTTCTGTCTTAGAAGTGAGCACATCTTTGGTTTGGATATAGGTCAGATTTTTATACAATGCTTTTCCACCTTCAAGGCTCAAAGCAGTTGAAATGAGCCTTCTACCAAAAATATGTGAAATCCCACACTGAGTTTTGTCCTCCTCGTGCTGCTGTCTGGAGGATACCGGCTCTCACACGGATTGGACCCAGAGTCATGTGACTGCAGACAGGGTGCACTAGTTTAAAAGTGAACATGTAGCTTTTGAGTTAATTCATCATTATAGACCTTGTGTTCTGTCATTTGGATGGAAGAACACAGCACATGTTTTAATTAATGTCAGATAAGGTACATTAAATCAGTCCTATTGTGCTTGTGTCTCTGTGTTTCTCATCTCTGACACTCGTGGATCATTATGTTATAAGTTACACATTTTAAATCACAATATTCATCTAAAACCACTTAATAAAAGAAACAAGTCTGCTGACGTTCGCGTTAGAAAACTGTGGTTCCCGGTAATGTTTACTATTGCATGTACTGATGCTTTGCAGTGACGTCACGCTGGGGGTGTCCTACATGTATCTTTAAGGTGGAATGTTCAGCAGTTACCATGGAGACACAATGTACACAAAGGCTTCAACAGTCTGAAATCTCAAGAAAAAATACAAAATTAATTTAAACAGCACATTTCCAGGAACCTGTGGTCAGTCTGAGCATTCATGGTCCTGTTCAGGAGTTTGATTTTACAAAAAAAGGTGAGAATGACCAACTGAAAAACTATTGGCTAATGCTAGCTAGCTTGTGACAGTAACATTATATGTGAGAGACTTGTTTAACAGCACAAATCAGCTCACCTGTTCTAGTTCTGGCTAAGTCAGCTCTTTCTGGTGAGACTGTATTAAAATAAAGCTCTGATTAAAGTCTAATGGCACTTCTGACAGAGCAGTGCCTTTAGTTAGCATCACACCCCCAGGGAAAGTTGATGACATCAGCTGCAAAGTATCCACTGATTCATTGCTCCGATACACAGTTAGTTAGACAGTTCAGGCTGTTCACATATGCAGTGATAGTTACCATCTTTCAGGCAGAAAAAACAACATCCACATTTGTGCCTGATATAAAGCCATGTGGTTTATATATAAGAGTTTGGTGCTTTGGTTTTCATGAAAATTTGATAATACAATCAAAATATCAACCCAATAATCCAGTATGTGAACAGTGTGTGACATAAACCTGCACAAGTATCAAACTGTCATTGTGTTTGTAATTATGCCTCTAGTACACAGGTGGCACTAGTCTAGAGAGGCATAAAAAGATTACATCAGGTTTACTGTTTTGGAGTCTATATTGATACTTTGCACCTGATGTCATCCACATTCCCTTGGAGTGTGATGCTAACTGAAGGCTCTGCTCTGTCTGAAGCTCTTTTACTCAAGTTAGACTTTAATCTGAGCTTTGTTTGAGCACAGTCTGACCAGAAATGACTACAACAGGTCAGCTGATTTGTAGCATCTCTCTCTTGTTGGCCTAATCTCGTATCTCGTCTTGTTATGTGGCTCCATCTCTAGTATATTTTGAATTGATGACTTGATTTTATTTCAAGTATTCTCAGTGTTTTTGGTATTTTTTATATTGTGACGGTTATTATTCTGATGATGACTACTGATTAAAGAGGGGGTATTATATAAAGTTTCCTTTTTTGAGCTTTCTCCCATGTTTTAATACTGTTCCCTCATCCAAAACATGCCTGAAGAGGTTTGAAATGTCATCCATTCATGATTGAGTAATCTAGCGATCTTGCCCTATTCCAACCCTCCTTATGGTTATCTGTAAGATTCTGGTCAATGCTCATACGTATAATTTACACATTTTAAATCGTAATATGACTTAATAAAAGAAACAAGACCACTGATTTCCACGTTAGAAAACCGTGGTGCCCAGTAGGAGCTGAAGTTGCCGTAAACGTCATCACAATAAAGTGCCACATGCTGCCGGCGCCCCCTATGAATAGCTGCACATCACACTAGCATTTTTTTTTTCATTTTTACCAAAATGAATACGGAATCCTACGAGTATCACCGATTAACAAAATAAAACTGGAGAAGGAAGTGCGTACGTCATAGAGGGCGTGTACGTCATAGAGGGCGTGTACGTCATAGAGGGCGTGTACGTCATAGAGGGCGTGTACGTCACAGAGGGCGTGTACGTCATAGAGGGCGTGTCACAGTGGGCGTGTACCCGTGGAGGTTTAACGGGTGCAGATCGACAATGAAAATAGTTGATTAAAGATTACTCAAACACGAATCACTCCAAATACAACTTCAGAGGCTCAATGAGAAGAAACAACTAGAACATGGTTGAAGATCTGAAAAGTTAATTATTAGATAATATGCTTTAAATAGTTAATCGCTATGGCACTGAACCCCACAGATAGCTGTCACACATCTGCTCTGTCATCGGGAACACATTCACAATTCCCAGGGATGTTACGTGTGGAAGGTGGGAGTCAGCAGGGAGATGCTCACAGTCTCAGAATACTTAAGGCCTGGCCCACCTCCAGAGCTCAGACAGCTCCGCTCCCAGCCCTTCAGCCTGAAATCACTGCTTCCTGTAGTTTTCTTCACAAAGCAAAGTCATCATCATCATCATCATATGAGAAAGACAGCGTGAAACAGGTGGACAGCCCCAAAACACTTTCAGATATTTTTGAAATCTGCAGAGACTCATTTTAGACATGATTGGAACGAACGTGATACATATTTTCGAATGCGACCTCTTCCAGTTCGAGTATCAGGGGGGCACTTATCCCAGCTCAGATCCCACAAGTTAGAATATAATTATGTCTTTTGTAAATGTTTTTATTGGTTGAAATTACCAGATTTGTGCTGTTTTTCACAATGTCAAGTGGGCGTTCCATCCACACAATTACACAATGTTTGGGTAAAATTCACTTATTGTTTTATTGGGATGATTTCTTTGATGCAGTGTCTGACCACAGCAGTCACACAGTCAGCTGGTGGATGCACGAATTGTATTCAAAATGGCTCTTGTCAGACTCTCACTGATTTGTTGAGGTTTTAGTGCAACAGAATAGAGCAGTGCATTTTCTCAGAAGGGTTGTGTTGTGTTTCTGGTCTTTAAGCTGGTCATACACAGGATTGTTCAGTATTAAACACATTTTAAACATGCAGCAAAAAAGACAGACTATAGACTGTATATATAAATGGATATAGCTAACCTGCTAGCTGTCGCATTCCATACAGGAAGTGATCATGGGCGCACTTCCAGCTCCATTAACTTCGGCTCCAGTTCACTTTACATTGAAAAACTGTGTCCCTTCTCTCTGTAACTGCTGCTGTCAGACTTGTCATTTTGGTCTTAAATGTTCGTATTAACCCGCTCTACATGATCCTGGGGGTTTTATTTCACTGTCTGTAAACCAAGGTATGAAAATTAATAACGTTAATTAATAATGCCCTCTTTCCATAAGGTCGCTCCTGCTAGCATTAGCAACAGCTTTGATTGACAGCACTACTAAGTGTCCGTGCCCTACTAAACCAGCAGTGTGGGCTGATTTTGAACAGCCTGGCTCCGGATTGGCTCTTTGGTTACTATGATACTCACGATCAGAATTCCTAATATGGAACTCTGCTCCACATTGGCCCCTATAACTGCTCTAGCCTTGATGAACTTCACTTGACTTGAACCAAAACTCTTTGGGTGACGTCACACTCACTCCACTTCTTTATAGAGTCTATGCTTGCTCCTCTGTGTCCGTCACTCCGTCTGCCCCAAACGGTCTGTTTTATTGGCTGTTGTCATGGTGATGTTTTGTAGTTACGATATGACAGGACCGCTCAGGGATGCTCAGAGCCTCCCTGAAATTCAAATGAATTAAATCAGATCGTAAATCCCCAAAATGATCCTGACTGTTGTTAGTTGCACCTGTCAATACACCTGTCAATCACGCCCATTTGAAAACGGCGAGATTGATCGGTGAACAGACTCACATCTTCGTAAAGTATTGAAATGTGTGCTCTGCATCCCAGGCAAAGCATTTACAAATATCTTCAACAAAATGGCTCCATTGTTGTTTTACTGCTGTCGGTTGCAAGAGTCATTAGCACAACACCTATCTGAAAAGTGTTTAGCTTCGTACTTCAGACTGAAACAGGGCGTTTGGGGGAGTTTGTGAGAGAGAAAATTACCCAGTTCTGAAGAGCGCTCCCTGTGCTGCAGTTCGAGAGTGCAGCTGGGCAGAAGGAACACAGAGCGAGTAGAACGAGTCAGCGATATGACAAAACAAACAAACAAACAAACAAAAAAAACAAAACAACGAAAGGTCATAGGTCAAGATTCCAATGACAATTTAAACAATATTTGTCTGAATGCACAATGTTTTCAGTCCTTTTAGTTTTTAGTGTTTTGTTATGTTAATAAAGGGCTTATATTATCTACGTTATAATGTTGTTTCCTCATCACAAAGCGTGCATAGTTCATCTCTCAAACTAAAAACACTCTGTTCCACCTTGTGATGTCATCACGTGGTAAAACAGGAAGTGCTCCACTATGTTTTGAACTCCATACACTAGAATCATTTGGATAATTTCAGGTCTGGAATTGCCAATCTCTACTGAAATAAAGGTAAAAGGGGCTGTTAACTTGAAAACTACCACTTCATGACATCACAAGGTGGAGCGTTCTGAGCTTTGAGGAGGCAGACAGACTCAAATGAAACATGTGAATGAAACAAAACACAACTCAAGGTATGTTTTAGATGACATAACAACATTATAACATGACGTAAAGCTCACAAGAGTCCATTTTGCATATTGTAGGAGCTTAAATACAGTCTAATACCAAATGTAATTTGATGCTAAACTCTTGTAATGGTGCCCTTCTGAGCTGCGTCCCTGGGTTTGTCCTGATGTCTCTGCCTGATAGATCGGCTCCACTCTGGTACAGAACCACAGGACTAATCCAATTACATACTCTCCCAAGCTACGATCCCAGAGGACTGCACAGACTCATAACAGTGCCCTCACTGCTGCTTCACTAGTGCTGCTGTGGAGTACAAGATGGTTTATGACCTTTGACCCTTTGACCTTTCACACTTTATTATTGGTGCCGAGAGAACCTCAAGATATTGGCTAGTGCAGTAATGAAGCTAGTGTTCTGGTGTAATTATGAGCTGTTTCCAGGGTTTGTACACCCCGATGACATTGCAGCATTCTGTTGGCCAATCAATGAATACAGACAGGAGGGTACCTAAAAGTTATATTGTTAAAAGGCAAAATTATTTTGTAATTATAGACTGTGTAAAAAAAGTGGGCTAAGTGAGTGGGACGTCACCCATAACATTTGGCTCCAGTTAAATGAAGCACATTGATGCTAGGGGCCAATTTTGAGCAGAGTTGGACCACAAGTATCATAGCAACCAAAGAACCAATCTGGAGCGAGGCTGTTGAAGGTAACAGCACTTCCTGCTTGCACCGCTGGTTTAGCAGAAAGTGGGTGCTTTGCAACGCTGTCAATCAAACCTCTTGCTAACGCTAGTAGGAGCTACCTCGGGGAAAGAAGGCGCCTGATTTGTCTGTTATCATATGTTCATATCTTGATTTATAGACACAATAGTGAAATAAAAAAAAAACAGAATCACGTAGAGCGGGTTAATACAAACATTTAAGACCAAAATGACAAGTCTGACAACAGCAGTTACAGAGAAAGTGGTGACAATTTCCCAGTGTAAAGTGAATCGGAGCCAGAGTCGATGGAGCTGGAAGCGCACCTATATATTCATATTTGGAACATGGCGGCTAGTAGGTTAGCTATGTCCATTTATATTTACAGTCCATGGTTGTCATACAGTGAGTTCTTGGATTTAGTCAGTAAATAAATATAAAATAGGGGTGACAGTGCCTCAGTTGGTAGAGCGTTTGTCCTCTGAACCGAAGGTTGGTGGTTTGAATCCTGTTCTCAACATAAACATCGTTGGTTGAGTGGTCAGATCCACTGACCCACAGGTCAGCACTGTGATTCCAGCTCCCACAGATGAATGCTGTTGTTGTGCCCTTGGGCAAGACATTCAACACACCTCACCCCTAGTGTCTGTGTGCACAGGTGTATGTATGTGTGTTTGAATGTGTGAGTGGTTTCTTGATGTAAAACACTTTGAGCCTTGAAGGTGGAAAAGCGCTGTATAAAAATGTGACCATTTACCAGATTCAACATTTGTACACTAACCTTTTGGATATTTCATGGTAAAGTCCAGTCTGGCTCTTGCGCCCCCATCTGGGAGTATGACATCATCACATTCTATAATCTGAAAAGCACCAACATCCACACAGAAAACCCCATAATCAAAATAATGACCATAATATTAATACAGAATCAAACAATTATAACAAGATCCCAAATACTGACTATACCTGTCTATAAAGTGCTAAAAATGAATGAAAGTACATACTAAACCCAAAGTTGTAGAGGCAATTGTAGAGTAAAGCTGAGTGATTCTCAATTGGCGGCCTGGGGACCACATCCGGCCCATTATAGCTCCCATATGGCCCACAGAGTTTTACTGAGACAACAATATAACGTCTCAAGAGAACAGTGAGTCCGTGCAGGAGCAGGTGGCAGCAGTTTCAGGGCTTAGTTTGCACACTGGACTGAAGCCGGTCCCTGGGTGTTTTTATCAGCACAGTGTGGACTTTGACATTCTCTCACATTCTCAACCACATGTGTAGTGCCACCATAGACTGTATAGAGAAGTGGACTAAGTGAGTGTGACGTCACCCACAGCGTTTGGCTCCAGTCAAATTAAGCTCATTGAGATCACTGAGCGAACAGCTAACTGCCACGTCCATGATCACTTAACAGGAAGTGATCATGGACGTGCTTCTGGCTCCATCAACTCTGGCTCCAATTCACTTTACATGAAAAACTGTGGGCTGTAACTGCTGCTGTCAGACTCGTCCTTTTGGTTTTAAAATGTTTGTATTAACCTGCTTTACATGATCTTGGGGTTTTTATTTCATTGTTGTGTCTGTAAACCGGGATATGAACATTAATAACACACAAATCAGGCGCCTTCTTTCCCCAAAGCAGTGGTTCGGGTGGGGAGGGGTGTGACCTTCAACAGCTTCACTCCGGATTGGCTCTTTGGTTGCTATGATACTCGTGGTCAGAATTCCAAATATGGAACTCCGCTCCAAATTGGCCCCTATAACTGCTCTAGCCTCGATGAGCTTCATTTGACTGGAGCCGAACGCTGTGGGTGACGTCACACTCACTTAGTCCACTTCTTCATAAAGATTTTCAATACTTTTCACAGCCCTACAGTGAACAAAATAATCTTGACATCTCTATTAGCCTCATGACTAGAAGCCCATCACAACTCAAATCATGCTTAAAACTTAAACGAACCATCAGTATAGATTAGAGCATGTGATGTAATGAGAGCTGTTGGAGCCCTGGCTAAAACTAGCATAGCGGTGTGTACATTTGAAGGTGTTTGTTGGTGATAGCGGAGCCCTGTGCTCTCACACTCCAAAGTAGAAATCAGTCTTACACTTATTAGCTGGCTGAATGCCCCCAATTAACTAATTACAAGCTTGTGTCAGCAGTAGTGAGCGGTGTGCGTTGACGTTGGAAGCACTGAGGCATTTCTGATAGCGTCAAAGCAGACACTCCACAGAAGAGCTGAGTCTGCACGCTCCCCCACCCCCCTCTCTTACATACAGGGGGCAGCGCTGGGTTTTTCATGGTTATTCCCATTACATTTCTATATTATAACTGCTGGGTATCAGATGACATCTCAATATTCTATAGGGCAATCATATTTAATACAAACAGTTGTTGTGTTTTGTTTCATTCACACATGTTTAACACACAAACCCTGCATATTTAGGCTGAGTCTTTCTCTCAAACTGAAAACACTCTGTTCCACCTTGTGATGTCATATGGTGATACAAGAAGTGCTCCACTGTGCTTTTAAGATCCATACACCTTCACTAGAATCATTTGGATCATTTCAGCCTTAGAATTGCCAATCTCTACTGAACTAAAGGTAAAAGGAGCTGTTAACTTGACATCACAATGTGGAACAGAGCATTTTGAGCTTTGTGAATGTAGACAGATTAATAATAAAGTGTTACTCAAACATGTGTGAATGAAACAAAACACAACTCCAGGTCTGTTTTTGATGAGGTCACAGCATTAGAACAGGGCTTAAAGGCAAGGCAAGGCAAGTTTATTTGTATAGCACAATTCGTACACAAGGTAATTCAAAGTGCTTTCCAGAATAAGAAAGACATTAAAAATCACACAAATCAAAACATAAATAATCACCCAATCTGCAACTCTCTCACCCACTCGTTTGCCCCTTTAAAACCTCTCCCTCGCACTCTTTAAACACTGTCTTGCTCAGTTTAAGAACTTTCCCATTACTTTACAAAACTTTCCTGTCACTTCTCAAATACTTTCCTGTCACTTTACTATGTCTAATAAAAGTCCGTCAGTCCATGTTTCTTTTGTCATCATAAAATTACCAATAAAGGAGAATAGTGCAGAATAAAAACCTTTCAGTCATATGCACAGCTAAACAGAACCGTTTTGAGCCTGGATTTAAACATTGTCAAAGTAGAGGCCTGTCTCACATCTTCAGGAAGACTGTTCCAAGTTTTAGCTGCATAAAACTGAAACGCTGATTCCCCATGTTTAGTCCTGACTCTGGGCACCAGCAGGAGGCCGGTCCCTGAAGTCCTCAAATTGTGAGATGGTTCATATGGCACTAACATGTCAGAGATGTACTTTGGACCTAGGCCATGGAGAGACTTATACACAAGCAGAGCTGCTTTAAAGTCTATTCTTTGAGCTACAGGAAGCCAGTGCAGAGACCTGAGCACAGGACTTATGTGCTTGTACTTCCTGGTTCTAGTCAGGGCTCGAGCAGCAGCGTTCTGGGTGTACTGCAGCTGTGTTAAGGCTCGTTTGGAGAGGCCAGTGAGCAGGCCGTTACAGTAGTCTAACCTACTGGACACAAATGCAGGATAAGTTTCTCTAAGTCTGGCTTTGACAGTAAACCTTTGATTTTTGCAATGTTTTTTAGGTGGTAAAAAGCTGCAGATGTTATTGATTTGATGTGGCTGTTAAAGGTCAAGTCTGAGTCCATTATTACCCCTAGATTTCTATCCTGATTTGAAGGTTTTAGAGAGAGAGACTGGAGGTGACTGCTGACACTTTCTCTATGTTTCTGTGGGCCAAAGATGATGACTTCAGTCTTGTCTGAGTTTAGCAGAAGAAAGTTGTTTTGCATCCACACACTGATCTGTTGGATGCAGTGGCAGAGTGAATCCACTGGTCCATATTCACCTGCTGCCAGTGAGATATAGATCTGAATGTCATCTGCAGAGTTGTGGTAAGACACATTACTGCTGCGTATTAACTGGCCTAACAGCAGCATGTAGAGATTGAACAGCAGGGGTCCCAGGATTGAACCCTGGGGCACCCCACAGGTCAGGGACATTTTATCTGATATACATTTTCCAATTTCAACAAAATACTACCTGTTTTCTAAATAGGACTTGAACCAGTTTAGTGCAGTACCAGACATACCCACCCAGTCCCCTAGTCTCTGTAAGAGGTTCCCATGATCCACAGTGTCAAAGGCAGCACTCAGATCTAACAGGATCAAGACTGAGACTTTGCCTGCATCAGTGTTCAGGCGGATGTCATTTGTCACCTTGACAAGAGCAGTCTCAGTGCTGTGGTGGGGTCTAAAACCTGATTGGAAGACATCAAAGGAGTTGTTCATTTCGAGGAAGTTAATAAGCTGTTGGTAAACAACTTTTTCGAGGACTTTGCCTAAAAACGACAGGTTTGAGATCGGTCGATAATTGTTCAATATTGTGGCATCAAGACTGCTCTTCTTTAGGAGAGGCTTGATAACCACAGTTTTCAAAGCTCTTGGGAATGTTCCAGATTGAAGCGACATATTAACTATGTGAGTGAGTGGTGATAGCAAATTGTTGAGCACAGACTTTAGAAATTTAGAGGGTAACACATCGAGGCAGCATGTAGATGAACTCATACAGGTGACAATCTCTTGGACAGTTTTGTCAGTTACAGGTGCAAAGTGAGTCAGCTCTAAGTGTCTAGGTGGGTGCTGGAGTGTTATTTGCGTTGTGGAATTTATGGCATAAAGCTCACAAGAGTCACTTTTATGTAAAATAGGACCTTTAATATTCATTTTTTTTGTTAAAGACAGTGAGTTCATGGCTCTAGTTAGTAATAGAAATGATCAGGTTCAACATTTGTGAATTTACCTTTTGAATATTTCATGGCAAAGTACAATGTAATCAATGGGGAAAAACTGCCTCGTGCCAACATCTGGGAGTATGACATCAGCACATTCTTGGATCTGAAAATCACCAATCCATTTATATATTGGTGCTGTTTATAGTATACAATGGTCCCTTGTTTTAACGCGGGGGTTACGTTCTAAAATTAACCTGCAATAGGCAAAATCTGTGAAATAGTCAGCTTTATATTTTACACAGTATTGTCCAATGAAGCTAGCATGAACATAGCATTGTTGTTTCATGGCTGAAGGTGGGAAGGTGTACAGCTTTTTAAACTTCTACTTTACTGGTACCAACAGTAGCAAATGTGGATTTATTTTCAGTTGCAAAAACATTAACTAGATGTGAAAGTTGTTTATGTTAACTTTTTGTGTATTGGTTATTAAGCTTACAATCCAATCAGAACACAGTTTGGGTTGGCTGAATCAGTTAAAACCAGTTTGGAATAAACCCAACATTGCTCTCTATAATATGATGAGTCCCCAGTATATGACAGCGAATCACTCCCGAGGCTCAGTTGTGATCGCTTTGCAGTTTTTAAAGGGGTGTTATGTAAGTTTTTAGATGGAGGCTCCAAAACCTTTTATTTTCCAGAGATGTTGTTGTTCCACATAACAACATTAAACTTGGCCATCCCCATGGAGACAAACAGGTCACTCACAAGTATGTGTATTTATTTTATATATCATTTATGGTAGTAAAAACACCAGTAATTTATAGATACATGCTAGATGAGATTATACTGTGGTATATTCCTGACAAAGCAAAAACATTTTCATATAGACAATACCTTCACCTGATCAAAGTGCTTCACAAAAAAGTAAAAAAAAAAAACAACAACAAAAAAAACAAAGAAATATCCAAATAACACGGCACACAGAAAAAGAACATCAAAAGACCTGTATATCCTGTCCAGTGCTAAATGAGAGAAGAGGTGCTCTTCAGTCTGGTCTTAAAGTCTGTGTTAAAGACGGAGAGGATCTGACAGGCAGTGTTCTGGATATTCTGTGAGTGCTGCAGGGAGCCCTGGTCCAGGCCCACAGACAAACTATCACAATAATACAGACACATGGCTCTAGGCCTGTCAAGTTAACATATCCTGCACCACCTCAAGTGCCTCACCTCCACCCTCCTGGACCCTCTTCAGTTTGCCTACAGAGCCAATCGGTCTGTAGACGCCATCAACTTGACCCTTCACTTCATCCTCCAGCATCTGGACTCCCCGGGATCCTACGCCAGGATCCTGTTTGTGGACTTCAGCTCTGCATTCAACACCATCCTCCCTGCTCTGCACCAGGACAAGCTCGTTCAGCTCAACGTGCCTGACTCCACCTGCAGGTGGATCACTGACTTCCTGACGGACCCGAGGCAGCACATGCGGCTCGGGAAGAATGTCTCGGACAGTCGGATTATCAGCACAGGATGTCCACAGGGCTGTGTACTTTCTTCCCTGTACGCCAACTTCTGCACCTCAAGCCACAACTCTGTCAAAACGGTTAAGTTTGCGGATGACACTACCCTCATCGGACTCATCTCGGCGATGAGTCGACCTACAGGAGGGAGATGGACCGGCTGGTGCCCTGGTGCAGCAGCAACAACCTGGAGCTTAACACCCAGAAGACAGTGGAGATGATTGTAGACTTCAGGAAAGTCACAGCCCCCCTACCTCCCCTCACCCTGATGGACTCCCCCATCACCACTGTGGATTCTTTCCGCTTCCTGGGCACCTGCATCACCCAGGATCTCAAGTGGGAGCCGACCATCAACTCCCTCATCAAGAAAGCCCAGCAGAGGATGTATTTCCTGCGGCAGCTGAGGAAATGCAAGCTGCCGGTCCAGATGATGGTGCAGTTCTACACGGCAATCATTGAGTCCATCCTCACCTCCTTCATCACTGTGTGGTTCGCATTGTGCGCTCTCCTGAGAAGGTGATTGGTTGCAGCCTTCCATCTCTACAGGATCTGTACGTCTCCAGGACTCGGGGGTGAGCAGGCCGCGTAGCAGCTGATACTTCTCATCCTGGACATGGACTATTTGAGCCACTTTCCCTCTGGCAGGAGGCTACGGTCCATTGGGACCAGAACCTCTCATCATAAGAACAGTTTCTTCCCCTCTGCCGTTTGTCTTATGCACACTTTATAATATCTGCACTAAACTGGACACTTTCTAAACCTTAATAGGCCATGTTTGCATGTTGTTCTGATGCTGCTGTTGTTTATATATTCTACCTCTAAGTATTTTATTTTATCTTTAAGCATATCTTTTTTAACTTTGTGCATGTCCTTATTTGTATTTCTTCAGTGTGTTTTTATGTTGCACTTTGTCACCAAAGTAAGTTCCTAGTTTGTGAGCTGTGTTCACTGACGATGGCAATAAAAGTCTTCTGATTCTGATTACGAAGTGTGATATATCTCTGAAGTCAATAAAAATGATAAATGACATTATTAAAAAGATTAAATCTGTGTAATCCCTCAGTTATCCAGGTCTGATCCATAGTATAAAAAAAAAAAAAATCAAATCTGTCACTGGACAAAAAACTGGTTCACCTAAAGGACAAAACCCCAAGCCACAAACAAAGTAACGTTGCTTGCGCCATTCAGTGTAGTGAAGAGTGCAGTGGCTGTTACACTGTAGACAGCCACTACATAAGAGAATGACCCAACACTATCGAGAGAGCAGCTCAGGAACCCAGTCTGCTGTACATCTCCATCTCAAAGACACTAACAGGTCTAGATCTGAGCCAGAGAAAACAAATGATTTGAGAGGGGAGTTAAAGAATCGATTTTTGTTACGAAAGACAATGCATCTTTGAACAGGAATGGGGCCTTAGGCATCTTCTATCTCCTATTTATAACTCCATCCTCAAACCTAAATCTAAACACGGAAAACAATAGTGCTAGCCAGTATGCTAATAGCTAGGATGCTAATAGGTGTGAGAGCACCCATTAGGGGCTTGAACGATTATGCTAAATATGACTCAGGCACAGTTCACACTTAGTGTAGCTGAACAGACCTAGCCTACAAACAGGTGTGTTAGCTTCAGTGTGGTTAGCTTTAGACAGATATGAGGCAGTGTCCAGCAGTAATCTGACCAGAACTGAAGATGAGCGATCAAAGGTCTTCACTCTAAAACTCTTTGTCCAGTTGGTAGAAATGAGTTGTTCTTTTACTATGATAATATTGAAACCAAACCATGAAGCAGGATTATTCACTAAAGAGTATTCTAAAAGTATCTCTTATTATATATTATTGAGCTGTGTAAATGAACAGCAGAATACAACACTTAAGTCATTAGTTATTTTAGTTCATAATTTTAGCCATCTGCAGCTCAAATCTGATCACACTGCAGAAAAAAACACCAAAAATTTCACTACTACAAAAAAAGTCCTCAACATACATACTGACCTCCAAAATGACTGATCAATTTATAACATACTGAACGATAAGTTGATATAGCAATTACTGAGACAAGCCTACATGGATTGCATTGCATTATACACAACATTCACTGTTCACCTTTAAACTAGCAGAAGCATAAGCTGTTTTAGCGTTGTACTGATAGAAACAGAAGTAATTGTAATGTTATACGTCTGTTTATAATATCATGAAATCAGAATGAGAAGCGGCCGACTCCTCTTAGATTTGCTGTGGTAGAAGTCCTGACCCTGTGACTATTTTAGGTTCACTCAAAGGCATTGTGTATCGAGCGGTGTGGAGTAACAACAAGGACACTCTGATAAAACACAAAAGAGCCAGCCTTGATAGAAGTGTTTCTCTGTGAACCTCAACACGTGAACCTGTCCCATGGTCTCTCCTATACAACCATATTTCAGATCATAATCATGGTTTATGGTGTGATCGAAATGACCTCGGCCAACTGCTGTTGTTTATATCACACTGAGGGCTAGCCTTTAGCCACTGGGACTGTGTGTGCTAATCTAAGACCTTGTTTCTGTCAGGTACGAGCGCCAACCACACCATTATGAGCCTCTGGTGTCTTTTTAAAAACATTTGTGTGTAAATGTTATGGGTAATAAAAGTGTACCCAGTGTATCATGAAGGTGAAGCTTTGGGAGTTGATAGAAAAATGGTAAGACTTTTTTTATATTGATAAATGAACAGTGTTGGGAAGTAGCCATAGACTGTATATATAAATGGAAATAGCGAACCTGCTAGCTGCCGCGTTTCAAATAGGAAGTGAGCATGTGCGCACTTCCGGCTTCATCGACTCTGGCTCCAATTCACTTTACATTACTCTCTGTAACTGCTGCTGTCAGACTCGTCATTTTGGTCTTAAATGTTTGTATTAACCTGCTCTATATGATCCTGGGGTTTTATTTCACTATTGTGTGTGTAAATCAAGATATGAACATTAATAACAAATCATCTGCCTTCTTTCTCTGAAGTCGCACTAGCATTAGCAACAGGTTTGATTGACCCTGTTACTTATTCTAGATTGGCTCTTTGGTTGTTATGACAGCCTCAAAGAGCTTCGTTTGACCAAACGCTCTGGGTCAAGTCACACTCACTTAATCCAGTTCTTCATACAGTCTATGAAAATAACTGAATACATATACCAGGAATATGTATTCTGAACACTAATTGTGAGTAAGTGTATTCTGGTACAGGTGTATGAATGTGTGTGTGAATAGGTGGCCTTGAAGGTGGAAAACTGCTGTATAAAACTTACTCTCAGATGTTGTACGTGGAGCTGTTTAACGACCACAGGCGTTGTCATGAGGCAGGTATACTGTGCAGAGTGGGGTGTTGGATGGGCCCTAATAATGAAACTCCGGAAGGAAGTGTTGAGTCTGTGGCAGTGCAGAGGCTGCTGACAGCACAGTCACACCTTTAGAGACGCTCCTCTCCAGGATCTGGGCTTAAACCAGAGAGATCAGGAGCAGAGATGTGTGTGTGAACAGAGCTTTGTTTCACTTGTGAATGTCGTGCCAAGACATTTTTAACCAGAGTGAAAAATGCTCCTTTGCAGGCCTGAGAACATGGCATTTGGATAGAATGAAAATATGCTGTTAATGGTGAATTATGCATTTTTTTGGTGGGTGTCAGCCATCTTAGAATGTTTAGAATGTTTCACTGGAGGGTAGGCGATATGTCAAAAAAATTAATAGTGTTATTTTCTTTGTGTCAGATCACAAATCCGATTTTATCATGTTTGTGTAAACTTAATGTCTTTATAAACACTTTGAGTGGTGAAAATCTGAAATTTCTGAAACTTTCTAAACTGCAAAGTTATTACAGTGTTTCACAGAATCTTGTGTTTTAAATGTGCTTTTTGGACAAACTACCGTGTTATGGATATCAGTTAGCATATAGCTGATTAACATGTAGCTGATTAGCACATAGCTGGTTAGTGTGAGGTCTTTGAACTCTTATCTTAATATTTGATATTTTAAATTTTTGAAAAGTCTATGGGAAAATGAATGGGAAATTTACTTCTGGAACCTCAGCCGGCTTCAAAGTGGGCGGGAATGTGGCGCTTCATAGGAGTGGATGGGGAAAAGTGTAGTGCATGTGAGTGTAGAGCTGCATTAAACAGAAGTACTGAATGACGATATGACAATTTTTACCAAATTCAGAGGGATGAAATCACAGTTTGATTTTTATCACCATATTGCCCAGCCCTCCATCATAGCATTAATCTTAAATCATTATTAATCTTAAATCAGTCCTATTGTGTTTGTGTCTCTATGGTTCTCATCTCTGACACTTGTGGACAGGCCTCTACTTTGACAATGTTTAAATCCAGACTCAAAACAGTTCTATTTAGCTGTGCATACGACTCAAAGGTTTTTATTCTGCACTCTTTTGTTTTCATGTTAATTTAGTAATGATTATTTGTGATTATTTATGGTTTGATTTGTGTGATTTTAATGTCCTTCTTATTCTGTTAAGCACTTTGAATTACTTTGTGTACAAATTGTGCTGTACAAATAAACTTGCTTTGCCTTACCATTATGTTACAATTTGCATATTTTAAATCACAATATTCATGTAAACTGACTCAGTAAAAGAAACAAGTCCGCTAACTTCTGCGTTAGAAAACTGTGGTGTCCAGTTGGAGCTGACGTCGCCATAAACGTCATCACAACAAAGCGCTGCATGCTGTCGGATAGCTACACATCATACTAGAGCAGCACATTTTTTTCATTTGTACCAAAATGACCACACGACGCTGCTGAATCCGGCATCTTGAAAATAAGTGATTAAAGTCAAACAAACTCAAACACGAATCACTCTGAAAACAACTATAACATGGTCAAAAACTCTGAAAAGTTGCTTTTGCCTAATACCCCCTCTTTAAAAACATGCACTCTTACAGTGAGCAGGGGTCCCTCTCCACATATCTGACTTGTAAGTCGGCCACACTGTGGACAGATGAGGGATGACATTGACATACTGTGTAACACTCTAAGCAAAGGGTTGAAAAAAATTGATTAAACTTTGTTCTGAACAAACTCTCCCATCCAGTCACTACTTTGTGAACTGAAACTGCACAGGTCCAAACAGACCCTCGGCCAGATTCAAATTAATCTAATTAATACATTTGAAAATGTACATTTTAGATAATCCAATGTGTCCATATCAGTCTGGCTCATTTGTTCTATTTCACTGTAAAAACCTGCACATAATGATTGAATTGTTAGTTTTATAATCTAATTGTAATGAAATGTGTATTTTAATGTGTGTTCACCTGCCCAGGAACTGAACATGGAAAGTAGCAGTAGCTAAATCTGGTACAAATCATCTTTTCTTTTTCTTTTGTAAGATTGAATTTGTACACAGTCCCTGACAAATAAAGAATGAATGAAAGAAAGAAAAATGTATTTAAAAAAAAAAAAAAGTCAAACATGAATTAATTGCAAAAATGGAAACACTTTCAATCGATCGCTTCAAATGATCTAGATTTGCTCGTGTCTGCCTCACTCGCCCTGTCTCCTGTAAAATGGAAACTATGATATCACACAACACTGTGACACTTGTCTCCACCTGTTCCACCAGCTCACAGTTCATCTTGACCTCTTTCCACATGCTCCATCGCTTTGGACCATTTACTCCTCTATTTAAAATCCTCCTCTCTTCCCCTCATCACCTTGTAACCTCTCCGCCTCACTGGTCTTGTCTCATTCACACATGGATTATATTTGTGCTACTTCTGCCCGTGCCGTTCAGAGCATCTCACTCTCAATAAATGTCATCTGGACTCATCATTGTCCAGCCTCACCTGTCCATCATAGACTTTCTGTATAAATGGACATAGCTAACCCGCCAACAATTATTATATATGTTTTAAGGCTATAAAACCCCTCACCACACACTCACCACACACACCACACACTTAATAGTGACTCAGGTGTATTTCACAGTTCCTCTGATCGTGCCTCTTCGTCCTGGTGTCGCTCTGCTGTAGTGTCGATCCAACATTTGTGTAAATTTGTCTGAACACATTCTGTACTGTACAGGAGACACGGCACGGAGGAGACTGATGGACAATGGTCTACAGTCCCTCAGCCAATCAGGATGGAGAACACAATGCATCCTCACACACTGTAAAAAAGCATGCATAAGTGCACAAAAAAAAAATCCGCGAAACAGTGAGACCACAAAAGGTGAACAGCGATATAGCGAGTGACAACTGTATATGGAATTATTTAGTAAAGAAACAAGGTGAAATACAGTAACTCAAAAAACAGAAGTCAGCAGACTTGTTTTAGATGAATATTGTGATCTAAAATGTGCAAATTATAACATAATGATCCACCGGTGTCAGAGATTATAACTATAGAGACAAAAGCACAATACATCTTCAATCCAGTCTCCATCAAATCCCTCACTGAGTCTCTCTCACTCTGATTGTGCAGGTGTATGTGTGAAAAATCAAGATGGTGGCCCTGTCCCTGAAGATCTGCGTTCGCCAGTGCAACGTGGTGAAGACGATGCAGTTTGAGCCCTCCACACCCGTGTACGACGCCTGTAGGATCATTCGAGAGAGAGTCCCTGAAGCACAGTCTGGACAAGGTTCGTAAAATGAAATATAAGATTTATCTTTTATCATATTAGGGAGTTACTTATAATCCCTCTGTGTGCCAGCCTCAGATTACGGCCTGTTCCTGTCTGACGATGATCCCAGAAAAGGAATCTGGCTGGAGTCTGGAAGAACCCTGGATTACTACATGCTACGGAACGGCGTAAGGATTAAAGATTTTTGCTTCACTGTTTGGTGTGTTTTAAATGAACATGTATCTGGTTTATACAAATCCTGCAGTAGAAGTCGATGAAAACGAGTACATTTGCATTGTTGCAAAGATATTAGCTTTATGTCTTAAATTTTACATTTTGTCTGCACTTTTAAGTCTTTAAACAACAAAAGCCTCCTTGTGAAAATGAGAAGTCATTGTGTCATCATCATATCCTGTATAAAGAAGTGAATTAAGTGAGTGTGACATTATCCACAGCGTTTGGCTGCAGTCAAATGAAAGAAAAAAGAAGGCGCCTGATTTGTCTGTTATTAATGTTCATATCTTGATTTACAGACACAATAGTGAAGTAAAAACCCCAGGATCATGTAGAGCGGGTTAATGTGAAGAGAATGTTAATATGAATATTTAAGACCAAAATAACAAATCTGACAGCAGCAGTTACAGAGAGAGGACACAGTATTTCAATAGAAAGTGAAATGGAGTTATTGGAGCTGGAAGTGTGTCCATGCTCACTTCCTATTTGAAACGCTGGGTTAGCTATGTCCATTTATATATACAATCTATGGTCTGTCTCTGTGTCCAGGATATTTTGGAGTACAAGAAGAAGCAGCGGCCTCAGAAGATCAAAATGCTGGACGGAGCAGTCAAGACCATAATGGTGGACGACTCAAAAACAGTTGGAGAGCTGCTGGTCACCATCTGCAGTAGAATAGGTACTGTCCACGAGCACGCTGATGTCACTAGCAGGGGCGGAGCCAATTATTTTTGTTTGGAGTATTTAAGGGGGCGCTAATGTTTTTAGTGTGTGCTCACTTAACATGTTAACATAGAGCGTTTTAACTACGGAGTGTCCCCCACACCCCCTGACATGTTTGCTTTGCTGTTTTAAATGCAGTTACCCCCTGCAGTGATTTATAAAAGATATTTTACTATAGTCTCATTTTGAAGATCTTTTGATGAAATTGGATGTGCTGTGAAGGTAGGTCAAAAGTCTTTGGGGAGTTATGGGGATGCATTAGCCATTCTAGTGGAGGCTAATGCCCACACAAGCCCCCTCGTGGTACCCCTGGTCACTAGCAAGTTTAAACTTTATAAAGTAGGCTACAGTCTCTGGACATAAATGCACAATTTTCATCAGTCAAACAAAACAAAACAAAAATGTCTGAATGAAGAATGCGTGTGTGTGTTTGGAGCCCTGGGCACAGCTACAGTACACTCTGAGCCAGCCCATGTTTTATTTCCTGAGAAAAGGGCTCAACAATAAGACAAAAGCATTAATCACCATTGTTTCCCTCAAATATCACAGTTTTTGATTTGATATTTTTTAAATTGTAAAGGCCCCACATAATTCATCATTTGGATCATTTCAGTCCTGGAATTGCCCATCTCTACTGAACTAAAGGTAAAAGGTAGATCTGAACTTGAAAACTACCACTTCATGACATCACAAGGTGGAACAGAGCATTTTAAGCTGTAAAGATGTAGACTAATAATAAAGAGTTACTCAAACATATGTTAATGAAACAAAACACAACTCCAGGTCTGTTTTAAGACGAAAACAACATTATAACATGGCTTAAAGCTCACATGAATCTATTTTGTGTAATTTAGGACCTTTAACACAAAAAAATTAATTAAATTTATATTTCTTCCTCAAAACATTCTACTTTTCAGGAATCACCAACTACGAGGAGTACTCCCTGATTCAAGAGATGGTTGACGACAAAAAGGAGGAGGGAACAGGGACCCTGAAGAAGGACAGGACTCTGCTGCTGCGAGATGAACGCAAGATGGAGAAACTGAAGGCCAAGCTGCACACGGACGACGACTGTGAGTGTCCACTGTGGCTTACATCAGGCTGGGGGGTGGTCTACATATATGTCTATTGGTGGAATATTCAGCAGTTACCATGGTGACACAATGCACACACTGCAAACACGGACAAAAAAGTTTTAAGATTGTCTGAAAACTCAAGAGATAAAACACTAAATTAATTTAAACAGCACATTTTCAGGAGCTTGTGATCAGTCCGAGCGTTCATGGTCCTGTTTAGGAGTTTTATTTTACACAGAAAAGTGGGAGTGACTAACTGAAAAACTGTTGGCTAATGCTAGCTAGCTTGTGACTGAAATTTTATGTGTGCTATAGTTCCAACTGAGTCTGCTCAGATTGTGTGAAAAAAAGCTCAGATTAAAGTCAAAGCTTCAGACAAAGCATAGACAGACAGTTAGCTTCACACCCCTGGGGAATGTTGGAAATTATCAATACTAAGGAATAGACTTTATGCTCAGTACTTGATACCAATTTCAATACTGCAATGATAATAAAAAATGCTCAGTAAATAACACAAAATAACAGTATTTTTTCTGTGGTTTTATGCTAGTTCTGCTAAAGATCTTTCTAAAACTGCTCAGAAAAGGTCATATTTTGTCCTGTTCATGTGATTTTTTTTTTTGTATCTAGTTTCAGTATTAGTTTTAGTATCAATCAGTATCTTATTTTCAGTACTATTACAGGATATTGCTCCAGACAGTACTGAGTGAGATTCGTTTTGGCAGCTCTATAGACTGTGTGTTTTGTCAGTGAACTGGTTGGACCACAGCCGCACGTTTCGGGAGCAGGGAGTGGAGGAGAGTGAAACGCTGCTGCTGAGGAGGAAGTTCTTTTACTCGGACCAGAATGTGGACTCCAGAGATCCGGTCCAACTGAACCTGCTCTATGTCCAGGTACCACATGCAAACCCTCTGTGTGCACTACTGAACCTCCTTTAACAGACAAGGGTAAAGCCACCTCCACGGACTGTATAAAGAAGTGAACTAAGTGAGTGTGACGTCACCCACAGTGTTCAGCTCCAGTCAAATGAAGCTCATCGAGGCTAGACCAGTTATAGGGACCAATTTGGAGCAGAGTCCCATATTAGGAATTGTGACTGTGAGTATCATAGCAACCAAAGAGCCAATCCAGAGCGAGGCTGTTGAAGGTAACCACCCTTTCTGCTCGCGCCGCTGGTTTAGCAGAGAGCTAAACCTCTTACTAATACTAACAGGAGCGGCCTCGGTGCCTGATTTGTCTGTTATTAATGTTCATATCTTGAGTTACAGACACATTCATGGATCATGTAGAGCGGGTTAATACGAACATTTTAAGACCAAAATGACGTCTGACACCAGCAGTTACAGAGAGATGAGACACAGTTTTTCAATAGAAAGTGAACTGGATCCAAAGTTGTTGGAGCCGAAAGTGTGCCCATGCTCGCTTCCTATTTGGAATACAGCAGCTAGTGGCTTAGCCATGTCTATTTACCTTTAACAGCCTCTTCCCTGATTGGTTCCTTGGCTGCTATGATACTCGAGGTCATAATTCCAAATATGAGACTCCGCTCCAAATTGGCCCCTATAACTGCTCTAGCCTCGATGAGCTTCATTTGACTGGAGCCGAACGCTGTGGGTGACGTCACACTTACCTAGTCCACTTGTTTATACAGTCTATGCATAATATGGGCCCTTTAACACACCAGGATGATCCCACCCCTTTAATTCAGAAGAAGAGTTGATTTAAAAGCATCAAACAGATGCACAAACTAGTACAGTGTCGCTGATGTAGTGTTATCATGAGCCACTGCAGCTGTTCAAATGGTCCGGAAAGTTCCCCAGTTTCTTTTTAAAGGTGCTTTCCTAGAACAAGTATGACATCATGGAGTTTAACTTCCGTCGTCTCGTCCGTCTCTCCTCTTTTGTTTTCTTTCCCTCTTTTTTCCCCTCCTTTCGGTTCTGGTGTGACATAATCAGGCTGCACCCCACCCTTCATGCTGACACACATATTCAGTTTCCTCTCTCCAAAACAAGCCCCCCCCAACCTCCCCCATCCTCAGAGGGCCTGTGAAAAGTGCACACAATATGAGATAATGTGTGAGACATGTAGCTGTTGGTATTCTAGGGAGGGACATGGAAACAGTTATGAATGAAGTTGTGCTTGTGTCTAAATACTCCTTGTCATGTCTCTGAACAGCCACTCCCACCCTCCTCCATAGTTATTTATTTTATTTATTTAACAGGGACACACAGTCGGACATAGACATACGCAGAACATGCAGCTGATGTGATGCATGTATAGTGTGTAGGTAGTGGTAATACTCTTGTCCCTGGTTAGGATTTTTCTTGCACAAAATGTTTCAAAACAGTTTAAAAGCACAATTCAAGTGTATTTTTATAGCACATAATACAACTTGAGCTGCCCCACGATACATAGGAAAAGAACAATAATATCTTGTATATCCTGTCTAGTGTTAAATGCCAGGGAGAAGAGGAGGGTTTTCAGTCTAGTCTTAAACTGCATTAAAGACTGAGAGGATCTGACAGACAGAGGGTGCTGTTCCATAGTCTGGGTGCTGCCACAGAAAAGGCTCTGTCATCTCTGGTCGTGAGCCTGGTCAGCTGACCTCAGGGCTCTGGGTGGAGTGTATGTCTATGGGCCCCTCAAATAAAGAGGGAGTGCACACATTTAAAGAGGACCTATAGAGTGAACACATTTAAAGAGGACCCATAGAGTGCACACATTTAAAGAGGACCCATAGAGTGCACACATTTAAAGAGGACCCATAGAGTGCACACATTTAAAGAGGACCCATAGAGTGCACACATTTAAAGAGGACCCATAGAGTGCACACATTTAAAGAGGACCCATAGAGTGCACACATTTAAAGAGGACCCATAGAGTGCACACATTTAAAGAGGACCCATAGAGTGCACACATTTAAAGAGGACCCATAGAGTGCACACATTTAAAGAGGACCCATAGAGTGCACACATTTAAAGAGGACCCATAGAGTGCACACATGTACCTGATATGAAACAGGAGCCAGCGCAGCTCCCGTCTCTTTTCTAAATCTTGAAACACATATTTAGAACAGCGCTGTTTCATGTTTCAGACATATAACTCTCTTCAGGATCAACTCACTTGTGTATTCAAAGTACACTAAGTCTTGGTTTGAAATGCGTTTAAGTATAAAACCAACTGAAGCCAATCTGCCAAAACTAAAAATGTCTTTGCATCTCACATTCAGTGGCATTAAAATAAGAACAACTTTATGTAAGACTTTATTTACAGAACACTTTTCATAGATAAAAATCACATAATACTTTTGAGAGAGCAATAATAAAATACAAGGACAAGACAGAAAAGAGATAAACACAACCAAAAGTGTAAATAAAAGTGTCTTGAGGGGCTTTTTCAAAGGGTCTGTGGAGTCATACACAGACAAAGAGTCTGTGTATGGCCACACAAAGAGATGTGTGATATGGCTAAAAATATTTACCGTATTTTCATAGTTTGGCCAGGGGTGCAACTTATACTCAGATGCGACTTAGATAATTACCATTGTATCTCCAGAATATGTCGATAAAAGCTCCTTACCCATAATGTTATCTGCCAGACCGTAGTTATTTTCATTGATAACAAAGTACAATTACATAAAAGTTATTACAAGAAGTTCCATAATTAAACACTAAAATGATACGTATTCATATCCATAACATTATTAAACTATTAGCACCTTCAATAATTATTGTGTTATAATCGTTAATCACAGTTATGTTGGCCATGATAATTGTGACATCAGATTTCAATATTGCTCCTATGGGTAGTGTATAGTCTCATCTTCATCACAGTATTTCTCTTCCTCCATAACACACCAGTAGATGGAGAAACTGCAGTGTGCCTCTTCTCTCCTGTGTACAGCAGTACTCTGGTGATGGTTGTAGTTCACTGTTTGAATGAGGTGTGTCTGATTGGCTAATGCTTCAGCGTCTGCAGCAGCACTCATGCACTGACGCCAATAAAGCCCTCCTCAGAATATGGAGCAGCCGAGCAGTGAAGCGAACGTTACTTTTGACTGGTGCTAATCAGCCGTGAACCTTAAGAATCTTTTGAATGCAAGGTTGACACAGTATGCAGGGACTGTCAATTTCTTTTATGTGCTTTTTCAAATATATTTTATTGGCAGCTTTTACAGAGTAGCTTCTCAAAGTGTAAAGTAGGGCTGGACAGTACCTGTATATCAAACTGAATCAAAACTTGAGTTGGTGCCATTTTTAGACAAAGGCTGGAATGAGTTTACAATGTCCTCTGCAAAGAACATTCTACATTTTATAGAAAAATCTTGTTCTAGTAGTAGTAGTAGTAGTAGTTTAGACCTCTACAAACTTAGTTTATCAGTTCATATTTCAATCTTATCTCAAATGTTGATGCTCTTGCAGTCATTTGCTCTGTCATAAACGCAATACAGTGGTCCCTAGTTTATCGCGGCAGTTAAGCTCTAAAAATGACCCGCAATAGGCAAAATTCACACAGTAGAAAGTGTTTTGCAGCTGTAAAACCCCTCACCACCCAATTTATACACTTTTCTCAGACAGGCATTAACATTTTCTCACATTTCTCTCTTGTTTAATTAGTAGTGACTCTCATGTATTTCACAGTTCCTCTGATCGTATCTTCGTATCTCTTCATCCTGGCGCCGCTCCACTGTAGTGTTGATCGAACGTTTATGTAAATTTGGTTGAACACATTCTGTACTGTATAGGAGACACGGCATGGAGGAGACTGATGGATAATGGTCTACAGTCCCTTAGCCAATCAGGACGCAGAACACAATGCACGTTCATACACTGTAAAGAAAAGCATACAAATCTGCACACAAAAAATCCACTAAACAGCGAGACCGCAAAAGGTGAACCGTGATATAGCGAGGGACTGCTGTTCTTTCCAAATCTTTGTGTAGCCCCAGTGTCAATCCATTTAACGTCACCTCCATATGATTTGTTTCCGTCATATTATCTGGTGGAATGTTCAGCAGTTACCATGGTGACACAATTAGCTAACACCCTCAAAAAAACGTTTTAAGAAAAAGAAAAAAACGCAAAATGTATTTAAACAGCACAATTTCAGGAGCCTGTGAACAATCCGAGCTTTCATGGGCCTGTTTAGGAGTTTGATTTTACACAAAAAGGTGAGAGTGACTCACTGAAAAACTGTTGGCTAATGCTAACTAGCTTGTCACAGTAATGTTATTTCAGAGGGAGTTGTTTAACAGTACAAATCAGCTCACCTGTTGTAGTTCCAACTGTCAGCTCTTTGTTGTCAGATTGTGTTAAAACAAACCTCAGATTAAACTCTAAAGAAGTAACAGAGCTTCAGACAGAGCAGTTTCTACAGTTAGCATCACACCCCCAGAGAATATTGGTGACATCAGCTGCAAAGTATGAACAGGGCTTATGTTGTTTTCTGAAATGGCTATCCAATGAGGAAATATTGTTCTCCACACTTTCCCTCATCTCTCTCCATCTCCTGTCGTCCTCCTCAGGCTCGGGATGACATTCTGAACGGCTCGCACCCGGTCTCGTTCGATAAAGCCTGTGAGTTCGCGGGGATCCAGGCTCAGGTGCAGTTTGGACCTCACATGGAGCACAAACACAAGCCCGGCTTTTTGGAGTGAGTTTCACACCTCTCTTTCCTCCCTCCTGTTTATGCCCTATTTATATTTAGGTGTTTGGCTTCTCTCCTGTCTCCCTCTGTCCAGTAAAAATGACGTAAAGGACCTACAGTATATTATACAAAATGGACTCTGGTTAGCTTTAATCAATGTTCTAATGCTGTTACCTCCTCAAAAATAGACCTGGAGTTGTGCTTTTTTTCATTTGTTGTTTGCGTAAACCTTTATTATTAGTCTGTCTACATCGCCAAAGCTCAAAATGCTCTATTCCATTGTGATATCATGATGTGGTAGTTTTTAAGTTAACATCTAGCTTACCTTTTACCTTTAGTTCAGAAGAGACTGGCAATTCTAGGGCTGAAATTATCCAAATGATTCTAGTGAAGGTGTGTGGATTTTAAAAACACACTGGAGCACTTCATGTATCACCACATGACATCACAACATGGAACAGAGTGTTTTCAGTTTGAGAGAAGAGCTCAGCCTAAATATACAGGGTTTGTGTGTTAAACATGTGTGAATGAAACAAAACACAACTCCAGGTCTGTTTGTGATGAGGACACAACATTATAATGTAGATCAGAAAATAGGGTAATATGGGTCCTTTACAGTTATTTGGTGCTGTATTTGGTGCTGTGTTCATTGCTGTCTTTTATGTTCAGTGCTGTGTTCAATGTTCAGTGCTGTGTTCAGTGTTGTGTTTAGTGCTGTGTTCTGTGTTCATTGCTGTGTTCTGTGTTCAGTGTTGTGTTTAGTGTTGTATTCAGTGCTGTGTTCAGTTCTGTGTTCAGTGTTGTGTTTCATGTTCAGTGCTTTGGTCAGTGCAGTGTTCATTGCTGTATTCAGGGTTCAGTGCTGTGTTCAGTGCTGAGTTCAGTGTTCAGTTCAGTGTTCAGTGCTGTGTGTGGTGTTCAGTGCTCAGTCCTGTGTTCAGTGTTCAGTGCTGTGTTCAGGGTTGTTTTCAGTGTTCAGTGCTGTGTTCAATGTTCAGTGCTGTGTTCTGTGTTCACTGTTGTTTAGTGCTGTGTTCAGTGCTCTATTCAGTGTTCAGTGCTGTGTTCAGTGTCCAGTGCTTTGGTCAGTGCTGTGTTCAGTGCTGTATTCAGTGCCGCATTCATTGCTGTGTTCAGGGTTCAGTGCGGTGTTCAGTGCTGAGTTCAGTTCTGTGTTCTATGTTCAGTACTGTCTTCAGTGTTCAGTGTTGTTTTCAGTGTTCAGTGCTGTGTTCAGTGTTCAGTGCTGTGTTCGATGTTCAGTGCTGGGTTAGTGCTGTCTTCAGTGTTCAGTGCTGTGTTTGGTGCTGTGTTAGTGCTGTCTTTAGTGTTCAGTGCTGTGTTCAGTGATGTTATTGCTGTCTTCAGTGTTCAGTGCTGCTTTCAGTGCTGTGTTCAGTGCTGTTATTGCTGTCTTCAGTGTTCAGTGCTGCTTTCAGTGCTGCTTTCAGTGCTGTGTTCAGTGCTGTTATTGCTGTCTTCAGTGTTCAGTGCTGCGTTCAGTGCTGTGTTCAGTGCTCTATTGTATTCTCTGACCTCATGTCCTGTGCCTCTATAGCCTCAAGGAGTTCCTACCCAAAGAATACATCAAGCAGCGAGGGGCAGAGAAGAAAATATTCCAGGTATGTCCCTGACTGTTTATGTATTTTTATTTTTATTACATTTTCACAATCTTATCGTGTTACTGCTGATTTCTGACCAGGATCATAAATCTTGTGGAGAGATGACAGAGATCGAAGCCAAAGTGAAGTATGTGAAGTTGGCCAGGTCCCTTCCCACATACGGAGTCTCCTTCTTCCTGGTAAAAGTAAGTCCAGTCACTTTGACATAGTGTGTAATGTGGAGGCCTTCAGCTGTTATTCCAAAAGGAGAGATAAACATAGAGGTTTGATAAAGAGTTTTCCAGGATGTGTGGTCTGGTGCGATCATAGACTGTGTAAAGAAGTGGACTAAGTGAGTGTGACGTCACTCACAGTGTTTCCAGTCAAATGAAGCTCATCGAGGCTAGCAGTTCTAGCGGCCAATTTGGAGCAGAGTTCCATATTAGGAATTCTGACCCCGAGTATCATAGTAAGGTAACACCCCTTCCCGCCCACATCTCTGGTCTAGCAGGGAGCGGACATTAGAGGTTAAATGGGGTAGATCGACAAAATAGCGTTTTGAAAGTAGTCGATTAAAGATTACTCAAACATGAATCACTTCAAATACAACTTCAGAGGCTCAATGAGAAAATAAATAAATAAAACGACTAGAACATGGATAAAGATCTGAAAAGTCCAGTTTGAAGAACAGGCCTGATTTCCTGATTTTCATTCAAGATACACAAATATAATTCTAATGACGATTGCATTTTAAGATAGTGACATAGTCTAAGCGTACACATAAACACAGAGTCATAGCTCTTAAGCTGTTTGTAAATGACGCATGTGCTGCTCTGACATCTTATACTCTATGTTATGTTGCAATAGGAAAAAATGAAGGGCAAAAACAAGCTTGTGCCGAGGCTCCTGGGGATCACCAAGGAGTCTGTGCTGAGGGTGGACGAGAAAACCAAAGAGGTGGTGCAGGACTGGCCTCTCACCACCGTCAAGAGATGGGCAGCTTCTCCCAAAAGCTTCACTCTGGTAACATGACTTTAACTATTACACAAATATTATGAAATGTTCTATTATCACAAATGCAGCTATAGAATACAACCAGTTTGTATCGGCTGAAGGCTGAAGGCAAAGCTTTTTAGGGCTGTGCAGTTTATTATTGAGTCAGGATCTGATAAGCTCTGTGCACAAGAGCTCTCGCTGACGTCAGTGTTAGTGTCACTACTTTCGTTTTTTGCAAAGTTGCCCTACAATTAATAAATACACTGCCTGGCCAAAAAAAAAGCCGCTAGCTGGATTTAACTGAGCAAATAGGTATGAGCCTCCTCCAGTTGGTCAGGTCTAGGTTCAGCAACAGTCTGTGCTCAAAGAATGAGGTCAGCTGACACCTGAATATACTGAATGACCAGGTTATTCCATCAGTGGATTTTTTCTTCCCTGATGGCACGAGCATATTCCAAGATGACAATGCCAGGACTCATCAGGCTCAAATTGTGAAAGAGTGGTTCAGGAACATGAGACATCATTTTCACACATGGATTGTCCACCACAGAGTCCAGACCTTAACCCCAGTGAGAATCTTTGGGATGTGCTGGAGAAGACTTTGTGCAGCGTCAGACTCGACCATCATCAATGCAACATCTCAGTGAAAAATTTATGTAATACTGGAATGCACAATTAGGTAGTCTTTACATTAATCAATTTTAATTTAATTGGTTGTTTATTTTTTATATTTTATGCTTTTAATAAACGTTATCCTTAGCTTTGCGTTAGTTAGGTCACTGTGTGTATGTTGGAAAATAGTCATTATGGAAACCGTCTGTATCACACTTTACATCAAAACTCTGCAGTGTTTGATGCTCCAAACGTAATTTTGTTGTTTTCTATGAGAATGATAATAAGAATCTTGAATCTTGAATTAGCCTGATGTTTTTACAGCTAATGCTGTGGCATTAAAAACAAATGGTTTGAAGCAAAGACAGGACTTTTAAATACGAAATGATATATTTTTGAGTGTTAAATGGCAGTAGGAGTACAGTGGTCCCTGGTTTATGGCGGAGGGTTATGTTCTAAATATAATCTGCAATAGGCAAAATCCGTGAAGTAGTCAGCTTTATTTTTTGCAATTATTCTATATCTTTTGCAGCTGTAAAACCCCTCACCACACACTTTATACACTTTTCTCAGACAGGCATTAACATTTTCAAACCATTGTATATTATATCCCTCTTGATGATCGCTTCAAATGTGTTCACGTGCGTCTGCTCCAGAGGCGCCTCTTCATGCAGAGAAACACTTTTAAGTCCAAAGCGTTTCTGAAATTTGTCGGTGCAGAACATTTCATCGACATGGTGGGTGTTGTCGGGGAGAAAACCTGAAAACATACAGCAGTTCAGAGTCACACTGTGATCCAACATTTATGTAAATTTGGCTGAACACATTCACATTCATGAAACATATTATTAAACTCAAATGTATTTTACTATAGAATGGAATCAAAAATTAAGATTAATCTATGTTAAGGAAAGGAAAAATATGGCCCAGCCTCAGTGGTTTGGACTAGAGGTAGTTTGTAAACCACACACCCTTTACACATCTTGTCACTCCTACATTTTCTAACTAAGGATCCGGGATTGTAAGGTAATTTATGAAACCTAATGAAGAAAAACAGCACAGTCCTACAAAGACCCACCATCTTCAAAACACAGACACACTTTTGTTATTCAGACGGTTGAGCTGGAGCATGTCCTCAGACCCGTATGAGACTCCTCTTTCTGACATAAAACAGGATTTTGGGGAATACCAGGAGAGCTACTACTCCGTACAGACCACAGAGGGAGAGCAGATTTCCCAGCTCATCGCCGGATACATCGACATCATCCTTAAAAAGGCAAGTGCACTCTACAATTAAAGTTATTCGAAATATGAATTAAAGCTGCACTGTGTAACTTTTCTGGGATGGGTCCATTGCTTACTTATCTCCAGTGCTGGGAAAAACGAAATAAGTGTAGTCCATCGATGTTCATCTGATCTCCTATCTATTTATTTCAATAGATTATTTTTTCAGACAAAGTGCTAGTTTGTTTCACACCTGACAGTTTTGACTGCTCACTAGCGCCTCAGAGTGGTCACTTGGTGTTGTTGTGACGTGTTCAGTCAGCTGATTTAAACAAGTTTTGGCACCGTCTTCCTACCGGTGGAGCATTGACTGTATATATAAATAGATAGAAACAAACAGGAAGTGATCAGGGGCGCGTTTCCGGCTCCATCGACGACTCTGGCTCTAGTTCACTTTACATTGAAAAAGCATGATACTTGCAGTTGGAATTACAAATATAGAACTTGGCTCCAAATTGGCCCCACAACAGCTCTAGCCTCCATGAACTTCATTTGATTGGAGCCGAACACTGAGGGTGACGTCACTCTCTTTTAGTCCACTTCTTTATAGAGGACGTATATAGGACGTACCGCCATCTGCAGTCCGACTTCTTCAGGACAGTGTCTCAGGTGTGTGAGAGTAAAATGGCCCCCTTGTTGTTTCCATATTTTCCATTACCTCCATAGTCCAGCGCCTTTTTTGTTTGCTCCGGCCCAGTCCAGAATGTGCTTCTCTCTTTTACAATGCTCAGAAATGGCTGTCAGATATTAAAACAAACTAAACCTGGTCTGGAAAAAGAATCTAACAAAATAAATACATGTACCAAAAATACATATTCTGAGTACTTATTTTGAGTAACTGTATTTTGGTACAGTTACTCTTTCATTTGGTGGTATTCAGAGTACAGTTACAGTTACTACTAAAATCAAAGCAATACATGGAGGTACTTCATGTATTGGTGTATAGTATTAATGAGAGAAATATAAATCCCTGCTCTTACAGTGTGAGCGTGTACAATGTTTCCTTCTCCAATTAGACATAAATGAATGTAAAACAAACAGTGCAACACAAATCAAGCTGTTTGTAATTATATTTTAGGCAGGGTTATTTGTACAGCATGATTCACGCACAAAGTAATTCAAAGTGCTTTACAGAATAAGAAAGACATAACAATCAGAAATCAACAAATCAAAACCATAAAAAGTAACATTAATAGAGAAGATGCAGAGTAAAACCCTTTCAGTCACATGCAGATAAACAGAACCGTTTGAGCCTGGATTTAAACATTGTCAAAGTAGAGGCCTGTCTCACATCTTCAGGAAGAATAAACTGCACAAAACTGAAGCACTGATTCCCCCTGTTTAGTCCTGGTTTAGTCCTGGTTTAGGACTAGACCAGGACTAAACCAGGACTAAACCAGAACTAAACGAGGACTAAACCAGGACTAGACCAGGACTAGACCAGGACTACATCAGGAGACTAGTCCCTGAAGTCCTCAGAGTGTGAGATGTTTCATGTGCTCTATCATGTGGGAGATGTTCTTTGGTGCTGGTCCATGGAGAGACTTGTTCACACAGAGCTGCTTTAAACTCTATTCTCTGAGCCACAGGAGCCAGAGACCTGAGCACAGGACACATGTGTGAAGTACTTCCTGGTTCTAGTCAGGACCTGAGCAGCAGTGTTCTGGATGTACTATTCTGTCTTAAGGCTCGTTTGGAGAGGCCAGTGAGCAGGACGTTACAGTAGTCTAATCTACTAGAGACAAATGCATGGATAAGTCTATCCAAGTATGGTTTTGATCATTTTGTATCATTTTTAGATGATTAAAAGCTGCAAATGTTATTGATTTGATGTGGATGTTAAGGTCTGAGAGATATTAAGAAAGTGGACATAGATGTTACCCATTAACACAGAAAGCATTATGATTTTTGTCTGATCATCCACAGAAGCAGAGCAAGGATCGCTTCGGTCTGGATGGAGATGAGGAGGCCACTATGCTCGAAGAATCTGTTTCTCCCAAAAAGTGAGTTTAGTCCCTAACAGCCAACAAACATCCCATCTGTGTCAGCTCAGGAGCCTGGAGTCACTGAGAACTGCTGCTGAGGCGAGGGCATTTTTTGGCTTTGACTCCTGTCCACAGACTATATAAAGAAGTGGACTAAGTGAGTGTGACGTCACCCACAGCGTTCGGCTCCAGTCAAATGAATTTTATCGAGGCTAGCAGTTATAGGGGCCAATTTGGAATTCCGACCACTAGTATCATAGAGCCAAAGAGCCAATCTGGAGCGAGGCTGTTGAAGTTAATAGCCCTTGCCGCCTGCACCACTTGCTTAGCAACACTGTCAATCAAACCTGTTGCTAACGCTAGCGGGAGTGACCTCTGGGAAAGAAGGCGCCTGATTTGTCTGTTATTAATGTTGATTTACAGACACAATAGTGAAATAAAAACCCCAGGATCATGTATGAGTTTTAAGACTAAAATGATGAGTCTGACAGCAGCAGTTACAGAGAGAGAGGACACAGTTTTCAATAGAAAGTGACTGGAGCCGGAAGCCATGTTCTCTTTCAGTTTGGAACACGGTGGCTAGCAGGTTATATATGCAGTCCATGCCCCTGTCTGATACTAGACTCACTTTACATGTCATTGGAGTTAGAGCCTGCAGAAAAAGCACATGCAGTTGTTGAGTTATTTTGGAATCACTGATTTTATGTTTCTATTTCTATCTTGAACAGAACAATACAGTGCTAGTGTTTCTTTCACTTGCTCAAATGATATCTTTCCTTTTGCCCTATTTACTTATACTTTACTTATAATGAGGTCTTTGTATAGCAGATATTTTGGCCAAGAGACATCTAGTGCTCAGGCTTGTGCGACTTAGCCTTGTGTGTGCGTGTGTGTTGTAGGTCAACCATCCTGCAGCAGCAGTTTAACCGTGTGGGTCGGGTGGAGCATGGCTCTGTGGCGCTCCCTGGCATCATCAGCTCTGGCTCTATGGGAGGCTCTGACACCTACAGCATGGGGTCTATGCCCTCTGCCCAGCAGCAGCTCAGCTCAGGTCAACTGCACCGTGCACACATGCCCCCACTGGTAAGGACAGGAATACTCACTCCTGCTGTATTTAATGATTTGGATTCATACACTGCCTGGCCAAAAAAAAAAGTCGCCATCTGGATTTAACTGAGCAAATAGGTATGAGCCTCCTGCAGTTAGTCAGGTCTAGGTTTAGCAACAGTCTGTGCTCAAAGAATGAGGTCAGCTGACACCTGAATATACTGAATGACCAGGTTATTCCATCAATGGATTTTTTCTTCCCTGATGGCATGGACATATTCCAAGATGACAATGCCACGATTCATCAGGCTCAAATTGTGAAAGAGTGGTTCAGGAATGGTTCCATTTTCACACATGGATTGTCCGCCACAGAGTCCAGACCTTAACCCCAGTGAGAATCTTTGGGATGTGCTGGAGAAGCTTTGTGCAGCGTCAGACTCGACCATCATCAATGCAACATCTCAGTGAAAAATTGAATGCAGTACTGGATGGAAATAAATCTTGTGACGTTGCAGAAGCGAAATCGAAACAATGCCACAGTGAATGTGTGACGTAATCAAAGCTAAAGGCAGAACAACCAAACCAGGCAGTGGCCAGGCAGTGTATTTTAGCCATTTGATTTTTGAAATATGTTTTTCATGTCTTTTCAAGTTAGTATATTATGTAATTATAATTGTATTGTCATGATAAGTAAAAGTAATGACACTAAAGGGGTTTTTCCTTCATTAAAAGTCAAATTCTTAACCTATGTCTGAATGTGCAGCATAGCCCTGAAACATAACATACATGTAATTAAATCCAGGCATGAAGTGTGCCTCTGAGGACTCAGAGAGGCCCCCTAGAGGGCCCCCTAGAGTTCCTTTGTGATTATGTCACTAGAGCTGCGGGGTCACTGCTCCATCACTGGATTGTTTTCCTTTGAGTTTTTAACTTTGCTGTTACTCTCTTTATATGGCTTTGATAAGACGAGACAAGAGATCAGTGTTTGACCCTTTTCCATGCGTTCTCAGAGCCAGGCGCAGCAGGCCCTGATGGGGACCATAAGCAGCAGTCTACGCGCCGTGCAGCAGGCTCAGGGAGACCTGGGACACATGGAGCCTCTGCCTCCTCTGGGACACGACCTGGTCAGCTCACTCTGCTTCTTCAAACAGCCACATTCACTGTACTTGTAGAACAGGGATACAGCCATAACAGTAACAGCTCAGAATCTATAGGCTGTAACTGTATGTTTAGTTGTAAGATCATGAAATATTGAAATATTTTGATCCATAGGGAACTCAGGAGGACAAACCTTTTATCTACATATGTATGACTAGGAAAACCTTTAGCTGCATGGTAGTATAGCTGCAGTTACTTTGCAGATACTTTGCTATGGCATCACACTGGGGGCGTTCCACATTCATCTCTGTGGTGGAATCTTCAGTAGTTACCACGGAGACACATTAGTAAACATTGTCAAAAGGTTTTAAAATAATCTGAAAACGCAAGTATAAAACACAAAATTTATTTAAACAGCATGTTTCAGGAGCCTGTGATCAATCCGAGTGATTATGGTCCTGTTTAGGAGTTTGATTTTATGCAAAAACGTCAGAGTGACTCACTGAAAAACAGTTGGCTAATGCTAGCTAGCTAGGGAGTTCTTTATGGTCACATTGTGTTAAAATAAAGCTTTGATTAAAGTGTAATTTGAGTAACAGAGCTTCAGACACAGCAGTGCCTCTAGTTAGCATCACACCTCCAGAGAATGTTGATGACATTGTAGTGTAGTAGTAGCAGTAGTAGTTATTGTTGTTGTGCAAGTATAGCTGCATAGTTGTGCTGAAGCTCCTCTTCTTCACAGGCCTCCAGGGTTTGGGTCCAGAACAAAGTAGACGAGTCCAAACATGAGATCCACTCCCAGGTGGACGCCATCACAGCTGGAACAGCGTCTGTGGTCAACCTGACCGCAGGTACCAGCCCTGACCACACACACTGACCGACTCTTCACACTCATGTGATATCACAGGAACTGGTTGTTCTGGTTGTTTTCCAGGTGGGTGGAGGGTTGTAGTTCAAGTATCTTGGGGTCTTGTTCACGAGTGAGTGAAGAATGGAGCGTGAGATTGACAGGTGGATCGGTGCAGCGTCTGCAGTGATGCGGTCGCTATATCTGTCTGTTGCGGTAAAGAAGGAGCTGAGCCGAAAGACAAAGCTCTCGATTTACCGGTCAATCTACGCTCCTGTCCTCACCTATGGTCATGAGCTGTGGGTAATGACCGAAAGGACAAGATCACAGATACAAGCGGCCAAAATTAGTTTCCTTCACAAGGTGGCTGGGCGCACCCTTACAGATAGAGTGAGGAGCTCAGTCACACAGGAGGAGCTCAGAGTAGAGATGCTGCTCCTTCACGTCAAGAGCAGCTGAGGTGGCTCCCTAGGGAAGTGTGTTGAACTGTACATTAACAAAGTGTTATGAAAAAAATCAGGAGATCCAAACAGATCTGGAAAGAAATATGAAATATAAACAGTGTTATAGACAGGACAAGACCCTGTCTCTTAGCCCATATTACACAGTTTCTCTGTTCTAATGTTATTTCCTCATCACAAACAGACCTGGAGTTGTGTTTTGTTTCATTCACACATGTTTAACACACAAATCCTGCATATTTAGGCTGAGTTCTTCTTTCAAACAAAATACTCTCTGTTCCACTTCCTCTTTTCCATATACCTTCACTAGAATCGTGTGGATAATTTCAGCTCTAGAAATACCAATCTCTATTCAATTCAATTCAATTCATTTTATTTTTGTAACGCCCAAAATCACAACAACAGTTGTCTTGAAGGGCGTTCATGTTTTGGTTGATGGGGGAAACCGGAGTACCCGGAGGAAACCCATCCAGACACTGGGAGAAACATGAAAAACTCCACACAGAAAGGCCTGGGCGACCCGGGGATCGAACCAAACCCTCTTGCTGTGAGGCATGAGTGTTGCCACTCAGCCACTGTGCTCTACTGAACAAAATATAAAAGGTAGATGCTAACTTGAAAACTACCACTTCATGACATCACAAGGTGGAACGGAGCATTTTGAGCTTTGGAGATGTAGACAGACTAATAATAAAGGGTTATTCAAGCATGTGTGAATGAAATAAAACACAACTCCAGGTCTGTTTTTGTGGAGTGGCTTAAAGCTCATGAGAGTCAATTTTGCGTAATACAGGACCTTTAAGATGTCGCATGATGAAACTGCCACAAGATGGTGTCATGTGGACCCTACATTTGGTCTATAAATACACAGACACACACATACATGTATACATCTCGTCATTCTTGTGGGAGTTGTCTCTTGTCCCGCCCCTCATGAGCCTGTTGTCCTGTTCAGGTGAGCCCTCAGACACAGACTACACGGCGGTGGGCTGCGCTATCACGACCATCTCCTCCAACCTGAGTGAGATGTCCAGAGGGGTGCGTCTACTGGCCGCTCTGCTGGACGAGCCTGTGGGCAGTGGGCACAAGTTAATGGCTGCGGCCCGGATGCTGTCGGCCGCTGTGTCCGACCTGCTCCGCTCTGTGGAGCCGGCCGCTGCACAGGTCAGAACTTAAAGCTTTGGTCATTTTTTCTGATGCTTTCTTTTGTGGTGCAGGCTGCAAAAATAGATATCTACCACTCACAGCGTTCGGCTTCAGTCAAATGAAGTTCATCGAGGCTAGCAGTTATAGGGGAGTATGGAGCCAGGTTCCATATGTGGAATTCTGACTGAAATATCATAGCAACCAAAGAGTAAACCCCACCCACACCGCTGGTTTGGCAGGGAGTGTGAGCTTAGCAACGATGTCAATCAAACAAACGCTAGTGGGAGTGACCTCGGCGAAAGTGGGCGCCTGATTTGTCTGTTATTAATGTTCATATCTTGATTTACATAGAAAATAACTAAATAAAAACCCCAGGATCATGTAGAGCGGGTTAATACGAACATTTAAGACCAAAATGACAAGTCTGACAGCAGCAGTTACAGAGAGAGTGGTCCCTGATTTATCACAGGGGGTACGTTCTAAAAATAACTCGCAATAGTCAACATCCGCGAAGTTGTCAGCTTTATTTTTTAGAATTATTATGTATGTTTTAAGGCTCTAAAACCCATCACCACACACTTTATACACTTTTCTCAGACAGGCATTAACATTTTATCACATTTCTGTCTTGATTAATTAATTAGTAATGACTCGCATGTACTTCACAGTTCCTCTGACCGTGCCTCTTCGTCCTGGCGTCTCTCCGCTTTAGTGTCGATCCAACATTTGTGTAAATTTGGTTGAACACATTCTGTACTGTACAGGAGACACGGCACGGAGGAGACTGATGGACAATGGTCTACAGTCCCTTAGCCAATCAGGACGCAGAACACAATGCATGTTCAGATAGTGTAAAAAAGCATGCAAAAGTGCACTAAAAAAATCTGCGAATGGTGAACCACGATATAGCGAGGGACAAGTGTAATCACATCCTAATGTTGCATCGTGGAGTCATTTTTGCTATGTGCTGTGAGCTGATGTTAAAGGGCCCATATTGTGCTATTTTCTGATCTCTGTTCTAATGTTGTTTCCTCATCACAAACAGACCTGAAGTTGTGTTTTGTCTCATTCACACATGTTTAACACACAAATCTTGCAAGAAGAACAGTGTTTTCTGTTCTTCTCTCAAACAGAAAACACTCTGTCCCACCTTGTGATGTCATGGGGTAATATTTTCAGCTTTGAGGATACTGAAAGCCCAATAATGCATTATTACTCAAACATGTGTGAATGAAACAAAACACAATTCCAGGTCTGTTTTTGAGGAGGGAATAGCATTAGAACATGACTTGACGCTCAGAAGAGTCCATTTTGTGTAATATGTTGTGTGATTTCAGCCCAGACAGAATGTACTGACCGCAGCAGGAGGCATTGGTCAGGCCAGCGGGGACCTGCTCCGACACATGGGGGAGGGCGAGACGGACGACAAGTTCCAGGTGATTCTATCTCTCTCTCTCTTTATCCATTTATCGTCTTCTGCTTTGACCTGTTAGGCAAGGCAAGTTTATTTGTACAGCACAACACATACACAAAGTAATTCAAAGTGCTTTACAGAATAAGAAAGACATTAAAATCACAATATAATAAATCAAAACATAATTAATCATCATAAAAGTAACATTAAAAGAGAAGAGGCAGAATAAAACCCTTTCAGTCATATGCAGGTAAACAGAACAGTTTGAGTCTGGCTTTACACATTGTCAAAGTAGAGGCCTGTCTCACATCTTCAGGAAGACTCTTCCAGGTTTTAGCTGCACAAAACTCAAATGATGATTCAACATGTTTAGTCCTGACTCTGGGCACCAGCAGAAGGCCAGCACTAAACCAGGACTAATTCAGGACTAAACCAGGCTACATCTGGAATCCAGCAGGAGACAGTTCCCTGAAGTCCTCAGAGTGTGAGATGGTTCATGTGGCTCTACCATGTGGGAGATGTTCTTTGGTGCTGTTTCATGGAGAGACTTGTTCACAAGCAGAGCTGCTTTAAAGTCTATTCTCTGAGACACAGGAGCCAGTGCAGAGACCTGAGCACTGTAAGAATTTTCTATGGAGTTTGATCTGGTACACGTCGACATAGAAAACCCTTCATCATTCACACTACATTTTGAGGTTTTTAATGCAGTCCTTGTAACCTTCAGTGCACCTTGCACCTCTCGTTGTGTTAAATCCCTTGTGGAGGCCTGTGATGTGTTCTATGGAGATGATTTTTCTCCTGACCTTGAGCTAATTCTGTCCTCGTGCTGATGACAATATTACCCTAAAGGCAACACTTCTATATTATTACTATTCTGTTGAGATGGAAATGGATCTGCAAATGGATCAGTCCTGGACACTTCCACAGTGGCTGTTTACGGGACTGGATCTCCCATTTTCCAATTGGGTCTTTTGGAGGAGGGTCTAAGGACAAGGGGTACTATTTGCTCTATTTGCTTGTCGTGTGAATTGCCAATCTGCTGCTTTTATTGAGTGATTCTGTTACAGTTCTTTAATTGTATTTATTTATCAATCTTTATTTATACAGGGAGACTCAATGAGAACTTGAAGATGCTCATCGGGACAAAGACTTTTTCATGGGTGCCCTGTTTAAAATACAGAAAAAATAAACGCAAATAATTATAAAAGACCATTTAAAACATTCAAAGCAGGAGCAGGTGTGATCTTGTATTAAGTCTTCAGCACTTCAACAGTAGTTCTTGGTCTGTAGGTGTTTGGAATAAATGAATTCAAAATGGCAGCTGATTTGACTTTTTTTGCAGGCATTATTAAAGGTGCACTATGTAACTTTTCAGCTTGTCTCCATGGAGATGTTACTGCTTTTGCCTTGACCTTGACCTGGCCTGTGGGATTCACGTGGTTGTCTTCATTGAAACAGAGTTTAATGCCAAATTTTCAAACATTTAAGGCATTAAGAGCAGTACTACCTCCATGGAGACAAGTAGGTGGTGTTCCCTCCACCAGAAAAGTTACATAGTATACCTTTAAAGGGCCCATATGATGCTGTTTTCTGATCTGTTCTAATATTGTTTCCTCATCACAAACAGACCTGGAGTTGTGTTTTGTTTCATTCACACATGTTTAACACACAAACCTGCATATTTAGGCTGAGTTCTTCTCTCAAACTGAAAACACTCTGTTCCACCTTGTGATGTCATAATGTGGTAATACAGGAAGTGCTCCACTGTGTTTTTAAACTCCATACACCTTCACTAGAATCATTTGGATATTTTCAGCCTTGGAATCTCTGCTGAGGTACCAAAGGTAAAAGGAGCTGTTAACTTGAAAACTACCACTTCATGACATCACATTTTGAGCTTTGGACATGTAGACAGACTAATAATAAAGTGTTACTCAAACATGTCTGAATGAAACAAAACACAAGTCCAGGTCTGTTGTTGGAGGTAACAACATTATAACATGGATGAAAGCTCACAAGAGTCAGTTTTGTGTAATACGGGACCTTTAAGTAAATCTACACAGAACACAAAAACAAAGACGTAGAGAAGTCAAAGCTTGAATGTAGGGCCTTTAAACAGTCACTTCCTCTTTCAGATGTGTGCAGGGATGTAACGTTGATCTGTATGTTGCAGGACACTCTGATGAATTTGGCCAAAGCGGTGGCTAATGCGGCGGCCATGTTGGTGCTGAAGGCCAAGAACGTGGCTCAGGTGGCAGAAGACACAGTGCTGCAGAACCGGGTCATCACCGCAGCAACTCAATGCGCGCTGTCCACGTCACAGCTGGTGGCCTGCACAAAGGTAACACTCCTGCACTGTCATACTCTGACATGAGACAGCGTGAGCCAGAAACGAGCCAGTGTGAGTCTAAGACAAGACAGTGCAAGCCAGAGACGAGCCAGTCCGAGCCAGAGATGAGCCCAGAGATGAGCCAGTGCGAGCCTGAGACGAGCCAGTATGAGCCAGATTCAATGTAAACACCAGAGTTTTGAATGATCATTTTTGTCAGAACATCAAGGATAGGGAAGTAACAAAAACCAAGATGTTAAAATGGTATGAATAAAGTTGGAAAAGTAAAAGGTAGTAAAGTAACAAATGTGGTCTAAAATATTTACGCAAATGTATAAAAGAACCTAAACTAAGAAAACAAAAATAACAGGTTTAACAGATAAAAAGTTTCATCACGTAGGTCTCTTAAGAATGACAGAATAAGGGACGCATAACACAATACCAAACGAGTGTCCCAAAACAAACACGTGTCACATAAACCTCAAATAGAATCAAGTGACAAAACAACAAGAGGCACAAAAACAGAGACAAATGAGTGCCAAACAACAAAATGAGACGCAGATAAAATGGCCGACTGGACACAAAGACCAGCAGCCCCAATAGGTGTGTTGAATCCCCCTAAATATGGAGGCGGCTGCAGGGGAGACACAGGATTGGCCAGGTGGGAAAATGGTCCTCCAATCAGCAGTGAGGGCTCACACAGCCAGGATTACATGGGGAAAGGGGACAGGTTCAGTCACACACACAAAACATAGGACAAAATACTAAAAAGGGAAAGAGCATAAGGCCTGGGGCTGTAACAACGTCCACCACTAATTGTATAATTCACAACCTATATAGAAGTGAAGTTGTACGTGAATGCATCCAGCTGGATTTAAAGAGAGGGTATTATGCAAAATTGATTGTTTTTTAGCTTTCTCCCATGTTCTAACACTGTTCCCTCAACAAAAACATGCCTGAAGAGGTTTGAGATGTCATCCATTTATGTTTGATTAATCTAGTGATCTCTCCTGGGCCCTATTCGTGTGTCTGGGTATACTGGTGTGTGAATGTGTGTGTGAACGGGCGAGTATTCCTTGGTGTAAAGTGCTTTGAGTGTCTTGGAGGTGAAAAAGAGCTGTATGAAATGCGCCCATGTTTTCTCTCTGTGCAGGTGGTGAGTCCCACCATCAGCTCCCCGGTGTGCCAGGAGCAGCTGGTGGAGGCGGGGAAGTTGGTGGAGCGATCTGTGGAGACCTGCGTGAAATGGTGCCGTTCGGCCAACGACGACCCAGAGCTGCTCAAACAGGTGGGAGGGGCAGCCGCGGTGGTCAGTCAGGCCCTTAGTGACCTACTACACCATGTACGCCACTATGCCAGCTGTGGAGAGCCAATCGGGCGCTACGACCAGGCTACAGACACGATCATGAACGTGACGGAGAATATCTTTACTTCCATGGGGGATGCTGGTGAGAAAAAATGCTTGATCTATACGGCTACTTTAGTGTTATTTATTAATTTATTTATTTCATTTTCAGTAGGACAGTTTACATTAATAAGCATTATTTAAAATCAGCCCTACTGTTCTTGTGTTTGCTCTATAGTTAAAATCCATGACACCTGTAGATCGTTATGTTATAATTTGGAAATTATAAATTGCAATATTCATCTAAAATGACTTAATAAAGAAACAAGTGCACTGACTTTAACGTTAGAAAACTGCGGTGTCCAATGGGAGCTTTTCATTTGTACCAAAATGATGACGCGACGCTGCCAAATACTACGAGTATCACCGATTAAGAAAATAAAACTTGAGAAGGAAGTGCATACATCACAATGGGCGTGTACGTCTCAGTGGGTGTGTCACAGTGGGCGTGTCACAGTGGGCACGTATGTTGCAGTGGGCGTGTACGTCACAGTAGGTGTGTCATAGTGGGCATGTCACAGTGGGCGAGTACATCTCAGTGAGCATGTACCAGTGGAGATTATACATGGGTACATTGACAAAATGACATCTTGAAAATAAGAGATTAAAGATTATTCAAACACAAATCACTCCAAAAAAAACTTTGAGAGGGTAAAAGCTCTGAAAAGTCCAGTTGGAAGAATTAGTCTGATTTAAGTGAAAGATTTTGTGGGTAGGAAACATCAGTGCAGACTCACAGCTTGGTCTCTCCTGGTTTCTTTTCAAATGCAGCAGAAATCTAGTGCCTTCCTCACCAATTATTTAACTCCCTCAAGCCAGCCTGAGACCAGTGCATACATCTAAATGCGTTAGATATATTATCCCAAATATCTCTGTATTGATACTTTGCAGTGACATCACATTGGGGGTGTTCTGCATATATCTCTATGGTGGAATGTAGCAGTTACCATGGTGACACAATGGACGCATTATCAAAAAGAGCCAAAAAGTTTTAAGATAACAAACTCCTAAACTCCTGTTTAGGAGCTTGATTTTACACAAAAAGGTGAGAGTGACTAACTGAAAAACTATTGGCTAATGCTAGCTAGCTTGTGACTGTAATGTTATTCGAGAGGGACTAAACACAAAAGCACAAATCAGGTCACCTGTTGGAGTTCCAGCAAAGTCATCTTTTTTGGTCAGATTGTATTTAAACAGAGCTCAGATTAAAGTCTAACTTGAGTAACAGAGCTGTTGACAGAGTAGTGCCTACAGTTAGCATCAAACCCCCAGAGAATGTTGACGACATCAGCAGCTAATTATCAATATCATCAAGAACAACTTTACCATTTTTTTCACTTTCTGTCCCACTTTATCTCTTGAGCCTGTTCTTCCTCCACCCTTCTGAAGTCTAACATTCCTTACATAAACTGCCTTGTTGCTTTTGACACAACAGATAGCTGTCGGTCACATTTTAACTACAAGGGCTGACACAGACACAACTCACATAAAATGAAATGAGTTCCTCTTGACTTGTGAGGCTAACAGCAGTTGAGAACAGTGTCACTTTTATAATCCCAAACTTTAATATTTTTCAGGAAATATCTTAGGAATCCCCGTTGCACTCAAGAAAACTCACTTTGTACTCACACTCTCACCAGTTTACAATGACAAAAGTGACTGGATGAAAACCAAATAACTTTCAAGATGCTTTTAACCTTGTTTTGAAATCATAAAACAGATCACATTAAGGCCCACCCTGCAAGATGGCTGATTGTGATTGGCCAGGAGGAATGGACCAAACCACATGTTGACTATGTTTTATGCAGTGTGGAAGACAGCGCTGTTTTGTTGTAAATCTTCTGATGGCTGTTTGTTGTTTCACCGCCGGCTCTGAAGGGGACTGGTCTGGTTTAAATCAGATCGAGGGCGCCTCCCAAACCTCCAAAGTGAAAACACATGACCAGGGCACCAGGGTAGGGTATCCCTCATGATGACTCCCCAGGAGATTCTTGCACTCTCAGTCAGACCTGTTCACAGACTTTACATATAATTGGACATAGCTAACCTGCTAGCTGCCACTTTCCAAATAGGAAGTGAGCATGTGCGCGCTTCCGGCTCCATCGGCTCCAATTCACTTTACATTAGAAAATGTTCAGCCCTCTCTCTGTAACTGCTGCTCTCAGACTCGTCATTTTGGTCTTAAATGTTTGTATTAACCCGCTTTACATGATCCTGGTATTTTTATTTCACTACTGTGTCTGTAAATCAAGATATTAACATTAATAAGAGACAAATCAACTGACTTCCTTCTCCAAGGTCGTGTCTGCTAGCATTAGCAAGAGATTTGATTGACAGTGTTGCTCAACGCCCGCTCAGTGTTCAATCAGCGCTGTGGTTTAACGCTGAGCGGGCGCTCTTACCTTCAGCAGCTCCAGACTGGCTCTTTGGTTGCTATGATAATCTAGTTTAAGGTTGTGAAAACTACTTCCTGTCTTCCGGTTCAGCCTTTTCTTTTTACACTAATGCCGAATCTTACCCAACAGAGGACTATTTAAGAAACAACTGAAAAGTAAAATATAAAGTTTTGGGTTCACCAGTTTGTTTACTAGCAGGCCAAATGGTATGTATATTTTCCATGTGTTCATGTGCAGTTTTGTTTTTATATGTGATATGAGCCAGAGCTTATGTTATATTTCATGTGTTTGCTAGTTCAACGGTGTGAACTGTGATGAAGAAGTAAGACCACAGTAAACATCCGTGAAAAGCAGTTTCGTGTCTCTCATGTTTGTGGACTAGCCGGCATATGTTACATTAGCTTAGCGTATCTGATTAACTGTTAATATCTTACGTAAATATACCAGACAGTTTGTTGTCTATGTGTTACATTAGCATGCTGTACTGCTATTCAGCCTGTTCTTTATTTTATGGTTATTATTATAACTTGTCTTTAAAGATTAAATGTTTGTTCTTGGTCTCGGATTTTCTAAAAGTAATTTCCCTAAAAAATGCAACTTATATATGTCTTTTTTTGTCATTATTACACTTTTTTTTGCTGGTGCGACTTATACTCCGGGGCGACTTATAGTCCAGAACATGCGGTATTTCATGCAGATTTTGATTCTTATAAAGCTTCTAATGTGGTGAGTTTGATAAAAATTTGAGCAAAATATTGTTCAGCAGAAACAACTGAATCTTTTTTTTCTGTTTTTATTTGTATATTTTTGCTTGTTCAAATTATGAACGTGTTAAAAATAAATCCTCAGCCTTTTCAGCAGGTCTCACACAATACAAAATACTTTTCAGTCAAGTTAAAAAATGTAGTGGAGTAGAAAGTACAGATACTGCTCCCAAATGTACTGAAGTAAAAGTAAAAAGACACACTGTAAAATGTACTTAAGTAAAGTACAGATATTTCAAACTTCTACTTAAGCACAGTATTACTTTTATTTTGTTACCTTCTACCTCTGAATTTAACGATCATCCACAATTATCAACACCAAACAGCAGTGGAATCCATCATTTTCTTGAATTTCTGTTTTCTTCAATTTTTAGCTCTAACGATTATATTGTGACCTAAATATTATTGATTATCAATGAACATAATAATCTTGACATCCCTGTGTGTGCGTGTGTATGTGCCTGTGTGTATCTATGCGCGCGTGTGTGTCTGTGTGTGTATTTGTGTGTGTGTGCATGTGTGTGTGTTGGTATGTGTGTGTCTGCATGTGTGTGTTTGTGTGTTGGAATGTGTGTATCTGTCTGTGTGTGTGCGTGTGTGTGTCTGTGTGTCTGTGCGTGTGTTTTACAGGTGAAATGGTGCGACAGGCCAGAGTTCTGGCTCAGGCCACATCTGACCTGGTGAACGCCATGAGGTCCGATGCAGAGGCTGAAGTCGACGTGGACAACTCCAAAAAACTGCTGGCTGCAGCCAAACTGTTGGCAGACGCTACGGCTCGAATGGTGGAGGCGGCCAAGGTAAAGTGAGTGGAGCTGATGAAAACGCTTCAGCTCTGAGATATGGATCCTCTGAGTGGATTACTTTGGGCTCCATTGATCTGATGAGTTCATGATTTAAAGTTTTAAATATTCCATATATATAAATTGGATTTTTTAGCAAACACAGTTTTTTGTCCCTTTTATAATATAAAAAAAACTGCAGTGTTGTGATCTAAACTAGAACAGCTGATGAAAAGCTCTTGATTTGATCATGATGGACATGATACAAATTCCCTTCAGTAGATTACAGTGGGTTCATTTATTTAAGAAGTTAATTAATTAAATTATAGGTTGGATTTTACAGCAAACAAAGATTTTGTCCCTCATCTAGTACATTCATAATCTTTTTAAAAAGCTCCTGTTGTAATCTGAACCCCTGATGTCATGTCTGTGGCAGACAGCTGCAGTAGCTGCAGATGCCTCTGGATGGGAACAGCTCTGTGGCTTCACTCAGATGTTTCTGTGGCACATGTCCATCACGTTGTTTCACTGTTCACTGTTCATGTTCTTGTTCACATTCATGTTCTTGTTCACACTGATGTTCATGTTCTTGTTCTTGTTCTTGTTCATGTTCTTCTTCTTGTTCACATTCTTGTTCTTTTTCTTGTTCATGTTCCTGTTCTTGTTCACGCTCTTGTTCATGTTCTTGTTCTTGTTCATGTTCTTGTTCACGTTCTTGTTCTTGTTCATGTTCTTCTTCTTGTTCACATTTTTGTTCATGTTCTTGTTCATGTTCTTCTTCTTGTTCACGTTCTTGTTCTTGTTCATGTTCCTGGTCTTGTTCACATTCTTGTTCATGTTCGTGTTCTTGTTCATGTTCTTGTTCACGTTCTTGTTCTTGTTCTTGTTCTTGTTCATGTTCATGTTCATGTTCATGTTCTTGTTCATGTTCATGTTCATGTTCTTGTTCATGTTCATGTTCATGTTCATGTTCATGTTCTTGTTCTTGTTCATGTTCTTGTTCATGTTCATGTTCATGTTCATGTTCTTGTTCATGTTCATGTTCATGTTCATGTTCTTGTTCATGTTCATGTTCATGTTCATGTTCTTGTTCATGTTCATGTTCATGTTCTTGTTCATGTTCTTGTTCATGTTCATGTTCATGTTCATGTTCTTGTTCTTGTTCTTGTTCTTGTTCTTGTTCTTGTTCATGTTCATGTTCTTGTTCTTGTTCATGTTCATGTTCATGTTCATGTTCTTGTTCTTGTTCTCGTTCACTATTCCCGCAGGGAGCAGCTGCTTATCCAGAGAACGAGGAACAGCAGCAGAGGCTCCGTGAGGCCGCAGAGGGGCTGCGGGTGGCCACCAACGCCGCAGCTCAGAACGCCATCAAGAAGAAACTGGTCAACAGACTAGAGGTGAGTCGTGACTCATTATGAATCCAGCTTATCCCGTCAGAGTAATGTAGATTGTACAGGAGTGTTTGATCGTTTAGTACCTTTGAGTCATCTTAAGTAAGTAAAAAAACACTTGATGTTGATTCAGAACAAAACTTGATTTCCTTGTGTTTCTGTTCAACAGGTCGCTGCAAAACAGGCAGCTGCTGTCGCCACTCAGACCATCGCCGCTGCCCAGAACGCCGCTGTGTCCAACAAAAACACAGCTCTGCACCAGCAGCTCGTCCACAGCTGTAAGGTACATGTGTGCTCTGGAGCTGTGATGCTCACACACTCACTGTATACCACATGAACATAGGCTGGCTTTTTACTGTATAGCACAGTACAGGAATAGGTATTGACTTGTAGGAATATTACAATATTACAATTACAATTACAATAAACTATTAATAAACTATATGCTGATGTGGTGTAAATTTAAAATCGTTTCAATTCATTGTTAATTGGAAATCTCAGGCAGTGGCAGACGGAATACCACAGCTGGTCCAGGGAATGAGGAGCAGCCATTCCCAGCCGGAGGAGCTCGGGGCCCAGCTCGCTCTCATCATGGCGAGTCAGACCTTCTTACAGGTGAGACACAGCACAGTCTAAATATTACTAAATATTAAGTGAGGAACTACAAGCTCTTCCTTCTGTCATGATCTCCAGCCTGCGAGCAGAATGGTGGCGTCTGCAAAGTCAGCTGTTCCGACTGTAGCTGACCAAGCGGCTGCGATGCAACTGGGACAGTGTGCCAAGAACCTGGCCACGTGCCTGGCCGAGCTGAGGACGGCAACGCAGAAGGTAGCATCTATATCTGCGATAGCAGTGAATGCACCATCCATTTGAACAATATAACACTGTTTCTTTGTGGAGTCCTTCAAGTGAACAGCTATTTTTGTCTTGTGCCTCAATGAGTGAAACACAGTATTTTGTCAATAGGCTTATGAAGCCTGTGGTCCTTTGGAAATCGACTCCGCTCTGAAAACGGTGCAGACGCTGAAGAGTGAACTGCAGGACGCCAAGATGTCTGTGATAGAAGCCCAGCTGAAACCTCTCCCAGGGGAAACGGTCTGTATTACAGTAACCAGCAAACATGTAAACATAAAAATCTTCAGAATATCCAGAGTTGCTTGTCATTCCTGTACACGGTGACAAATCTGACGCCTGTGTTTCTGGATCTTTAAAGCTGGAAAAATGTGCTCAGGATTTGGGCAGCACTTCTAAGACGGTGGGGTCATCTATGGCACAGTTGCTGACGTGTGCTGCTCAGGGCAACGAACACTACACAGGTCTGACATCTCTAAGTTTACTCAGTATAATAACAGTATAATAACAATAATAACAAAAGTCACTCTTCTGAGCTTTAAGTTGTGTTATAATGTTGTTACCCCCTCAAAAACCTGGAGTTGTGTTTTGTTTCTTTCACACATGTTTGAGTAACACTTTATAATTAGTCTGTTTACATCTCCGAAGCTCTAAATGCTCTGTTCTACCTTGTGATGTCATGAAGTGGTACTTTTCAAGTTAACAGTTCCTTTTACCTTTAGTTCAGTAGAAATTGGCAATTCCAGGACTGAAATGATCCAAATGATTCCAGTGAAGGTGTATGGAGTTTAAAAACACAGTGGAGCACTTCCTGTAGTACAACATGATGACATCACACGGTGGAACAGAGTGTTATCACTTTGAGAGAAGAGCTCAGCCTAAATATGCAGAGTTTGTGTGTTAAACATGTGTAAATGAAACAAAACACAACTCCAGGTCTGTTTGTGATGAGGAAACAACATTAGAACAGATCAGAAAACAGAGTGATATGACCCCCTTTAAGGTAATATGGGCCCTTTAATATCAGCTCCATTACATCCTCATTGTTCTTTATCAGGAGTAGCAGCCAGAGAGACGGCCCAAGCCCTGAGGATCCTGGCCCAGGCGGCTCGGGGGGTGGCAGCCAGCACTCCGGAGCCCCAGGCAGCGGCGGCCATGTTGGATTCAGCCCAGTGCGTGATGGAGGGATCAGCCATGCTCATCCACGAGGCCCATCAGGCTCTGGTGCATCCGGGAGATGCAGAGAGTCAACAGAGACTGGCTCAGGTACTACTCCTGCAAGACAGAGTGATAGGTCAGATAGGGTCAGACAGGATCAGATAGGGTCATCAGAATGTGTGTCAGGGTCGTTTGAAGAATGTAATGATTTTTTTTTTTTTATCTTGGTTTGGACTGTAGGAAACATCATGTATTGGACATGGTGACATTTTATTGCATTTACTGTAACTGCTAATGTTAATGATGAATTGTTAGTCTTATAATGTCATTGTAGTGAATTGTGTATTTTAATGTGTGCCAGGGACTGAGGATGGAAAAGTAGCAGTAGCTAAATCTGGTACAAATCATCTTTTCTTTCTTGTAAGATTAATGATTTTGTAAATGGTCCTTGACAAAAAAAGAAAGTAAGAGCCAGAACACACACTTCTTCAATACTTTACAAAGATGCGAGTCTGGTCCCTGTTTTCAAATGGGCCTGACAGGTGGATTAGCCAGTCGGGGGCAGGCATGGTCAGTATTAGAAATATAAAGGAAAAAAATATCACGGGGGACTGAAAAACCTTGCAGACTTGAGGTGAGATAAATTTGATTTTATTTGTAAATGATATGTGACCAGTGAGCTCCTTCATTTCACATATGTCACTGAAATAAACAAATCTGATTGGACGATCATGTTTGGCCGGGCTTGAGACGCAGTGGAGGGAGTGGGGACCGGACTCATGTAAAGGTCACTTTTTGTGAAGCAGCTGCAGTTGTTTTAAATGTCCTGTATAAGTTATTATGACACAAAACTAAAACTTATTTATTAAGGACACAGGAAACAAAGGTAAAAGTTCAACACTTTTTACAACTTTATTGACACTTAAAGCTGCAGTATCAGACTCCCTATTTTGCCTGTTACATAAGCTTTATCCCTCCTCATGTTATAAGCCAAGTTCCAGTGTTAATAACATCATTCTTTTTTACTTTTAAAGACATTGCAAAAGACTCTTAACAAATCCATGCCCCCCAAAAACAAAGTAACAAAGGAAAAAGACCTTGGTGAGCTGACCAACGTCAGAGCTAAAAGTGCACCTCAGTCTCTACCCTAACAAAAACAACCCATTAACTGTCCCAATATAAAGAATGAAAAACAGGACTCACCAGGCCAAACAAAAAATGAGTAAACTTGAACTGAATTGAATCTGTATAAAAAAAATACAGAGAGACATCAGTTAGGATTTGAAAAATTTCAAAATATCTCTAATTGCAACCACAGACTATATAAAGAAGTGGACTAAGTGAGTGTGACGTCACCCACAGAGTTCAGCTCCAGTCAACTGAAGCTCATCGAGGCTAGAGCAGTTATAGGGACCAATTTGGAGCAGAGTTTCATATAAGGAATTCTGACTGTGAGTATCATAGCAAGGCAACACCCCTTCCTGCCCACACCGCTAGTTTAGCAGGGAGCGAGCGCTAAGCAACGCTATTAATCAAACCTGTTGCCAATGCTAGAAGGAGCGTCCTTGGGGAAAGAAGCTGCCTGATTTGTCTGTTATTAATGTTCATATGTTGATTTACAGACACAATAGTGAAATAAAAACCCCAGGATCATGTGGAGCAGGTTAATATGAACATTTAAGACCAAAATGACGAGTCTGACAGCAGCAGTTACAGAGAGAGAGGACACAGTTGTTCAATAGAAAGTGAATTGGTCTTGATGGAGCCGTAAGCACACCCAGGATCACTTCATTCGTTTGGAGCGCAGTGGCTAGCAGACTGTCCATTTGTCTATGGTTACAGTGAAACTTTTAATATTTATTGCTTGTTGGCAAAAAGCCTTTTCACCTTTTGCAGTTCTTTCTCCTCTCAGTTTGTATAATAACATTAAGAGGAATATTATGATGACAATATGTGATGGCAAGGTCAATAATAAATAAATAAATAAATAAATAAATAAATAAATAAATAAATAAATAAATAAATAAATAAATAAATAAATAAATAAATAAATAAATAAATAAATAAATAAATAAATAAATAAATAAATAAATAAATAAATAAATAAATAAATAAATAAATAAATAAATAAATAAATAATGTTTGCAGGTGGCCAAAGCAGTTTCACACTCACTCAACAACTGTGTGAACTGCCTGCCGGGACAGAAGGACGTGGACATGGCCTTGAGGAGCATTGGAGAGGCCAGTAAGAAGCTGCTGGTGGACATGGTGAGACATGACTCAGACACTGTTGGTCCTCATTCGTGAACATGTTTGTAACTTCCACTTAAACAGACACTTAGAGACTCCTGCACCAGATACAGAGCTCACTGTTAACATGCCAGATTTCTTCTTAAATGAGAGCTGTGCAACATCCAGATCCAAACACCACATCACTCACTTACATTAAAATTCAGATGTATTTATTAAAAGTCCTATATTACGCAAAACTAATAGTTGTGAGCTTTAATCCATGTTATAATGCTGTTACCTCCTCAAAAACAGACCTGGAGTTGTGTTTTGTTTCATTCACACATGTTTGAGTAACACTTTATTATTATTATTAGCTCAAAACACTCTGTTCCAACTTGTGATGTCATGAAGCGGTAGTTTTCAAGTTAACAGCTCCTTTTACTTTTAGTTCAGTAGAGATTGGCAGTTCCAGTGCTAAAATGATCCAGATGATTCTAGTGCAGACATGGGCAAACTATGGCCCGGGGGCCACACATGGCCCGTTGGGTTTATTAATCCGGCCCGACACACTTGACCAAATTATATTAAAATAGGTAATTCCAATGAAGGCAAGTTTTTAAAACATTGCATGGTAGAGATGGCAGATGTCTTTTGTCCGGAGAGTCAGGGCAAGTTTGAAAAAATCTGTTTGTCACGCAGAACTGTGACCCACCATGTGATAGTGATTGATGAAGAATACACGAATACACAAATACATACATATATACATATATATCCTGGCCAGGCCCCTCTATCAAATTGTAGAACCCACTGTGGCCTGTGTGTCAAAAAGTTTGCCCACCCCTGTTCTAGTGAAGGTGTATGGAGTTTAAAAACACAGTGGAGCACTTCCTGTATCACCGTGTTACACAAGGTGGAACAGAGTATTTTGCATTTGAGAGAAGAACTCAGCCAAATATACAGGGTTTGTGTGTTAAACATGTGTGAATGAAATAAACCACAACTCCAGATGTGTTTGTGATGAGGAAACAACATTAGAACAGATCAGAACATAGAGTAATATGGGCCCTTTAAGTAAAAGTAATATGGGCCCTTTAAGTGGCCCAGTTTGTTAGACAAAACAGACTATTCATTATAACACTCCACTCATAAACATTTTTGTGTTGTTTTGTTGTTTGTATTATTTTAAGAAATAATTTTTGAAAATGTTTAACTTGAAATCATGCAGGAATAATTTTTGTTTGCATTATGACTATGATAACGACTGTGTGTTCCTGACTGTTTGGAGGATTTTCATGGCTGAATGAAATAAATGAAATGATTTGTTCCACCAGAAGAATGTTTGTATGAAGGCCTTAAGTACAACTGTGCTTCAAGCATGAGGCCCACACTTTTGTTTATAAGTCCTGTCACTAGATGATAACGCCTGAATGCAAACGTGTAAATTATAAGTCTAATGGCATTGTCTGCTTTGTAGCTTCCTCCCTGCAGTAAGACATTCCAGGTGGCTCAGAGCGATCTCAACAGCTCTGCGGCCGAACTCAACCACTCGGCCGGCGAGGTGGTGCACTCCTCCAGAGGCACCAGCAGCCAGCTCGCCGCCGCCTCCGGAAACTTCAGTAAAGACTTCGATGAATTCTTAGATGCTGGCATCGAGATGGCAGGACACACCCAGGTATGTGCGATCATGCCCCTTAGGCCTGTCACGGTAACACATTTAAGTAAATACAGATGATAAACGATAATATTGAAACCAAACTGTAATTATCCTCCAAAATTAATTTGGTTAAAAATATGTTCAAATATTATGTTAAAAATATGAACAAATAACTTAAGTTGTTAGTTTGTGTATAATGAGTCTTTTTTATGCTCAAATTTCAAATGAACCAAATATTTCCCGATAGTACGAAGAAAGAATACCCACGATAAGTACTGACCCCCAAAAATATCTTCCCGTGGTTGTTCTGCCTGTGTGCTTATGGTGGAATGTTCAGCAGTTGCCATGGTGACACAGTGCACATGTTAGCAACCACTGCCAAAGTTTTAAGATTGTCTGAAAACAAAAACAAAAACTAAACTAAATAGATTTAAACAGCATATTTTCAGCACCCCATGACCAATTTGAGCGTTCATAGTCCTGTTTAGGAGTTTGAATTTTCAACAAAAAGGTGAGACTAATTGACTAATTGGAAAAACTGTTGGCTAATGCTAGCTAGCGTGTGAGTGTAATGTTATGTGTGAGGGACTTATTTGACAGTGCCAATCATCTCACATGTTGTAGTTTAAACTAGATCAGCTCTTTCTGGTCAAATTGTGATAAAATAAACCCCAGATTAAAGTCCAACAGAGCCGCAAACAGAGCAGAGCCTCTAGTTAGCATCACAGTCCCAGGAAATGTTGCTGACATCAGCTGCAAAGTATCAACAAGAAACAGCTGTCACAAATATAAATGCTTTGTTTAAAAATGAATGGAATACAGGGAGGTGTCTTGGCATCAGTACAATCAACTTTAGATCCTTTTCAGATGGCAACAGATAGAACTGCTTTAATGCTAGTACACTGATAAAAAAAAACTATTTCTGAAGACAATATTATGTCATTTTAAACACAAAATAAAATGGTTTTCATTCACTGTCTTGAACACTAGTTCTATAGATGTATTATATAACTCAAGACATTATAAAACTCATCAGGAGAGGTTCAGTTTGGTCCTATTTATGTGATTTGTATAATGTTTTTTTTTTAATTATTATTCAAAAGAGTATGTAGAGTTGCTATCTTTTTCTCTATATCAGTTTGAATAGAGTTGATCTTTTGTTTCTGATTCAGAGTAAAGATGACCAGATCCAAGTCATTGGGAATCTGAAGAACATCTCCATGGCGTCCAGTAAGCTGCTGCTGGCCGCTAAGTCTCTGTCTGTGGACCCAGGAGCAGCCAATGCCAAGAACCTCCTCGCAGTAGCGGCAAGGTCAGGGGGATCCCAGCTTTATAGACGCTAGTACAGAAGTGTATATCTGTTTATATCTATTTACACGACAAGTCAAAGTTTGAACACACTCTCTCATTCAGTGTCTGCTTGCTTTATGTTTACATTTTATATACATATGGAAGACACCAAAGCTAACCCGGACATATCGTCATATAACGCTGTAACTGCTCTAGCCTCGATGAGCTCCATTTAACTGGAGCCGAATGCTGTGGGTGACGTCACACTCACTTCTTTATACAGGCTTTGATCCAAACTTTTGACTTTATACCTATTTATATCACAATTCCAGAGCTAGATAATTTTTGCACCATGTTGCTGACTGCAGGGAGGTCGCTCACATGTGAACAGCAGTCTGTTGTGCTGGTGTCTTACAGGGCAGTGACTGAGAGCATAAATCAGCTGATCACACTGTGTACCCAGCAGGCCGCAGGGCAGAAGGAGTGTGACAACGCCCTTCGCGAGCTCGAGGTACCATAACTGTCACTCACCTCTGGCAGGGCAATACTTTTATGTCATATCTACTGTTTTTATCTCTGGGAGCAAATGAAAATGTTCAAGTCCAGGTTTAAAACTGAAACTATGGGTTGGTATTTAGAACATTGTGCAAAATAAAATCTGCGTGTGTGTGCATGTTTGCGTGTGTGCCTGTGAATATCGATGTGTACAGATTTGTGTGTCTGCTTATGTGTGTGTGTGTGCATCTGTATACATGTGTGTGAATATTGACGTGTACAGATTTGCATGTCTGGTTGTTTGTATGCATGTGTATGTGTGTGTGTGTGTGCATGGGTGTGTGTGCCTGTGTGTATGTGTGTGTATGTGAATACTGACGTGTACAGATTTGTGTGTCTGCTTGCGTGTGCATGCATGTGCGTGCATGTGTGTGCATGCATGTGTGTGTATGTTTGCAGGGGTGTGTGTGGGTGTGTCTGCTTGCGTGTATGTGTGTGTGTGTGTGTATAAAGAAGTCTTCTTTCCTACATTCATGACAGGTGAGTTTTGTTTTTGTCTCTAAGTAGATTTCCTGTCATCTTGTGTTCTACTTGTGAAGAGGCTAAATACTTGTTAAACTTCAGTCTGAACCCTTTAGTCTGTAGAATAACTGAAGTGTTACGTGTCATTTTTGTATTATTTTTATGATTTTTAAATATATTTTCATGTTATTTTTGTGTTACTTTTGTGTTATTTTTGTGATATTGTTGTGTTGTTCTTGTCATGTTTTTGTGTTATTTTGTGATTTTTAAATCATATCAAGATCAATCACAGTTAAGGCCTGGGGTCAGGTTACTTAAGCAGTGACTATGGTGAAGGTTAGGATCTGTCTCCAGAAAATGAACGCAAGTCAATATAATGTCCCAAAAAACATGGCAACCCAATTTGTACAAGAATATTTCATCATTACATTTTGAAATCATGATGTTGTTGTTCCACTTTAAAATTAGAATATCTGTGGTGTGTTTTGCTGTTTGCAGGCTGTGCGGGGGCTGCTGGAGACCCCTAATGAGCCTGTCAGTGAACTCTCGTACTTTGACTGTATCGAGAGCGTCATGGAAAACTCAAAGGTACAAACCAAATACTCCCAAATAACTACATGTATATTATTATTTTTCAGTTTTAGGTTTGCTATGAACTGAAAATGTTAAAGGGAACATATTATGTAAATCAACTTTAATGAACTTATAAAAATGTGTTGTTCCAAATGATTCATGCTGATTTGAATATATGTTCCTGCCATAGACTGTGTATATAAATGGACATAGCTAACATGCTAGCCATCACGTTCCAAATATTTAATTCAATTTATTTTTTTAAAGCCAAAAATCACAACAGCAGTTGCCTCTTAGGGCTGAACATGACAATTGATTTAACCAACAGAAAGTTAGAAAATCAACATTGAAAGAGACTCAGACAAGCAAATTAATCAACAGAAAACAAGCAAATGGAGAACTGTCCCAGAACATCCGCTGTCCTTAGACCCTCCTTCTCAGCAAAGAAAAACTCAAAATAAGACAGTGGGAAAAAGAGAAACCTGGAGAAGAACCAGACTGAAGGAGAGATTCACAGGACAGGCTGCAGATGTGTCCAGGACTAATGCACATCCATTTGCAGATAGAGCTCAAGTCTATAGGCCCAGAGCCCACTCAACAAAGGAACAGAGAGGGGCCCACCCACAGCAGGCAGGAGCCACCCGAGCCAGGCACTGGGTCATCCAGCCAGATGAGGGAAGGGAGGGTCCGGGTCCATGGCTCAGGGCACAGGAGGGGCTCTAGGGTCCAGTCATCAAGGGGCGGTCAGCGGCCAGGCACCCCTGTCCGGGAACATGTGAATAGCAATGAACGAACTCCAGGTGAACTGAATAGTGAATGCTGTTGACAGGGAAAATAGGAAAAAGAGAACAGTGCTCAGGTTACCATACGTCCCCCAACATAGCTACCCCTAGGCAGCTTAACTAAAACTGAGGTTTCATTTCTGCTCCTAACTGGCCTGACTGAAGCTGATTCAAAGAGGAACGTTTTAAGCCTTGTCTTAAATGTAGAAACTGTACTAGCCTCTAACATGGGCAGGGAGCTGATTCCATAACATAGGAGCTTTGTAAGTGAAAGCTCTCCCTCCTACTGACAGACACTCTAGGAACCACCAGAGAGTGGAGTGCTCTGTTTGGAAGATATGGTACTTGAGCATCTTGCATAAATATGAAGTGATCATGTGCGCACTTCTGGCTCTACTACTCTGGCTCCAATTCATTTTACATTAGAAAACTGTGGCCCCCCCTTTGTAACTGCTGCTGTCAGACTCGATATTCTGACCTTAACCCGCTCTACATAATCTTGGGGTTTTTATTTCACAATTGTGTCTATAAATCAAGATATGAACATTAATAACAGACAAATCAGGCGCCTTCTTTCTCCAAGGTTGCTCCTGCTAGTGTTAGTAACAGGTTTGATTGACAGCGTTGCTAAGTGCCCACTCCCTGTTAAACCAGCGGTGTGGGTGGGAAGGGGCGTTACCTTCGACGGTCTTGCTCCGGATTGTCTCTTTGGTTGCTATGATAGTCTTGGTCGGAATTCCTAATACGGAACTTGACCCTAAATTGGCTGCTATAACTGCTAGCCTCGATGAGCTTCATTTGGAGCTGAACACTGTGGGTAACGTCACACTCACTTAGTCCACTTCAATTAAAAAAAAAAAAAAGACTACTTTTACATTAGAAATTGCCATTTTTGTACAATAAAAAAATCACATAAATCAAAATCTGCTTCTTGCTATGGTGAATTGTAACTATGAACATTATTAGTTCTTCTGTTGTACAAAGCAATGTTAGATCAATATTGCAATTTAAAATGAACAAAATAACAAATCATCACCTACGTATGTAATACTTACCTCCATAAAAGAATAGTATGTCTTCTTAAAGTTTACAAAGCTCTTTTTCTTCTCTTTTTTCTGACTCCAGGTGTTAGGTGAGTCCATGGCTGGAATTTCGCAGCACTGTAAGACAGGAGACGTGGCAGCATTTGGGGAGAGTGTAAGCGTGGCCTCCAAAGCCTTGTGTGGGCTCACTGAAGCTGCAGGACAGGTAGTTGATGTTCCCCTGTCTATCTTTCTCTGTATTTCTTTCTGTGTTACATAATTGGACTTGTTTGTGGATACAGGCCTCATATCTGGTCGGAGTCTCAGATCCCAACAGCCAGTCTGGTCATGAGGGGCTGGTGGATCCCATTCAGTTTGCCCGAGCCCACCAGGCCATTCAGACAGCCTGCCAGAACTTAGTGGATCCTGCCAGCAGTCCCTCACAGGTAAAAACAGTTGTGTTCTAGCAGAGTATGGGGTTAACTCAGACTGTGTAAAGAAGTGGACTCAGTGTGACATCACCCACAGCGTTCGGATCCAGTCAGATGAAGCTCATCAAGGCTAGCAGTTATAGGGGCCAATTTGGAGCTCCATATTTGGACTTCTGACTGCGAGTATCATAGCAACTCCACCACTGCTAAAAAGGATTACCTCAACATAGTCTTAAAGTGGCCATATTAGGCTATTTTTCTGATCTGTTCTAATGTTGTTTCCTCATCACAAACAGACCTAGAGTTGTGTTTTGTTTTATTCACACATGTTTAACACACAAACCCTGCATATTTAGGCTGAGTGCTTTGCTCAAACAGAAAAAGCTCTGTTCCACCTTATGATGTCATGTGGTAATACAGGACGGTCTCTACTGTGTTTTTAAACTCCATACACTTTCACTGGAATCATTTGGAAAAAAACCACCCTGGAGTTGCCAAGATCTTCTGAACTAAAGGTGAAAAGGTAGCAGTTAACTTGAAAACTACCAATTCATGACATCACAAGGTGGAAACTGTAAACGATAGACATTTTTAGTTTCAGTGTAGTTAGCTCATATTTTCAGATAGGGCAGTGTCCAACAGTAATCTGACCAGAACTGAAGAAGTTGCTTGGATGAGCACCCAAACGTCTTCACTTTAAAACATTTTGTCCACTTGACAGACTTTACATTTTACTTTTACTATGGATCACACCTGGGTGACTGAGGGATTACACAGATATTACAAGGTGGAACAGAGCATTTTGAGCTTTGGAGATGAAGAGAGACTAATACTAAAGTGTTACTCAAACATGTGTGAATGAAACAAAACACACAACTCCAGGTCTGTTTTTGAGGAGTTAACAGCATTATTATATGGCTTAAAGCTCACAAGAGCCAGTTTTGTGTAATATAGCTGTATGAAATGCTTTCTATACAATGTGAGTCATGTGCTGAATGTGTTCTTAGGTCTTATCAGCGGCCACTATCGTTGCCAAGCACACTTCGGCGCTCTGTAACGCCTGTCGTCTGGCCTCCTCCAAAACCTCCAATCCCGTGGCCAGGAGACAGTTTGTTCAGTCGGCTAAGGAGGTGGCCAACACTACGGCTAACCTCGTCAAAACCATCAAGGTCAACTCACCAACTGATCAAAACGTTGAGTGTATACCTGTTACAAACATTCATTCAGTTGATAAATGTCTAGAGTGTTTGTAGAGTCATGACATTCACAAATACTTGGCGAATGCTGTCGTTTCAGGCTTTAGATGGAGACTTCTCAGATGAAAACAGAAACCGCTGTCGGACTGCCACAGCTCCACTTCTTCAGGCCGTTGAAAACTTGTCCACTTTTGCAAACAACCCGGATTTTGCCAGCATCCCTGCGCAGATCAGCAATGAGGTACTTTTTATCCAATCCAAAAATACGAGAAGAAGTGGACTGAGCGAATGTACATCACCCATAATATTCATCTCCAGTCAAATGAAGCTCATCGAGGTTAACAGTTATAGGGGCCAATTTGGAGCAGAGTTACATATTTACAATTTCGACTGCAAGTATCATAGCAACCAAAGAGCCAATCTGGAGTGAGGCTGTTAAAAGTAACGCCCCTTCCCGCCCGAGTCAATGGAGCCAGAAGCATGCTCATGCTCACTTCCTCTTTAGAACACAGTGGCTAGCAGATTAGCTATGTCCATGTCGTTTCTAATGATGCCTCAGAAAATAAACAACCGATCCCAACTGGTGTGAACTGCAAATTGTATAGTTTAAATTGTCATACTTTCCAATATACATGAACAGTCTAAAGTTTGGAGACACTTTTTTTTTCACAATTTTTTTTTTTCTTTATTTTTACTACTGGTACTTTCTACATTTTATACACACCGAAGACATCAAATATATGAAGCAGAAGAAAAAAATACTATTAAATATTTTTCAACAAAGTAAAACAGGGCTACTTTGATATTTGAATATAAAATATTTTTTAAATATATTTATTATGTATTATATGTAACACAATGTCCCACTGGGCAATATGGGACATTGTGTCAATAGTTTGGACGCACTTATTCATTTATGTTTCTTCTTTATTTCCAGGATTAATCACACTGTAGAACTATAAATTACACATGTGGAATGTAGTAAACAAAAATAAACTGAAAATAACTCTTAAAACTTAAAAATCTCCTTTACTCTTTGCTTTGACCCTGGTTTCACTTTTGTCATGTCTTGACCCTGAGGCTCAGCTGTGAAGTGAAAACCATCTCAGGGACTTCATCATGAAGCTGAGAGAAGGACAAGGGTTTGAGCTCCACAAAGGGAGGACACTCTGAGGATTTGAATATGAAAAATAAAAAATATTTAGTAGATATTTAACTTTTTTTTTCTTTACTACATCTTACTTCATATATTTGATATCTTCTGTATAAATATGAATATAGAAAGTAGTAAAAATAAAGAAAAATAACACTGAATGAGAAGGTGTGTCGAAACGTTTGACTGGTCGTGTCTATAGACCTTTATTAGGGCTGGGCAATATGGGACATTGTGTTGGTTTTCATTTCAGTTTTATTTTTTATTAATAAAACCAAATACAAATGGATTTTAAAATAAATTTCTTGAACATAAACAATTCATCATTGCTATCCAACAGTCAAATATCTGTCCGCAAAGTTTGCAATCTGCTCTGAAATGCTTCCTTTTACAGACATAGGACTTCATTGAAACTCTTGACGTTTCAATTAAATTACCTCTAACCTATGACCTGTGCATATTTAAGTCTGTTTCTTTTGTTTCACATCTTACATCATATATAAATAAATAAAAATGTGAAAAATTGCCCAGCTCTGACCTCATGTTCTCCTCCTCTGTCCACAGGGTTCTGCGGCTCAGGAGCCCATCATCAGATCGGCGCGCTGTATGTTAGATAGTTCCACATTCCTCTTGGAAACAGCCAGGGCGCTGGTCCTCAACCCCAAAGACCCTCCCACCTGGTCCATACTCGCCGGTCACTCACGCACTGTGTCCGACTCCATCAAGAGTCTCATCACTGCCATTAGGTGAGGAACTTTCACCATACAACGAAATACAAACATAATAAACTTCAAAATTTATAAAAGAAATGGAAAATGTGAGAACAAAATGGGACCCAAAAAATGACTCAAGACTGAAACAAAAATCGAAGGCTGTGTCTGAATGTCCACCCTAGTCCCTGACCATTCACTCACTAAAAGACCCCTGGCCCCTGACCCCTCACTCCACAGCACTGCACTCTTTATCAGACTCTATAGAGACTCATTCACAGAGAGATTCAGACACACAGCACACAACTTTCGGGTCATGTGACTCTGGCTCAGGGTGACAAAAGTCTAAAGGCTAAACTCTGATAAAAGTTGATTTGTGTCATAAATAATGATCAGATTGGACTGGCAAGAGTCTTTATGGACTAATAATAATCAGACAAGTTTTCGGTCAAGATGGCGCTCACATAAACAGGCTGGATAATTCATTTTTTGTCTGAGATATGGAAATTCTTGCTTTGCTAACAGCTCGAGCTAAGGTAAGTGGCTAATGCTAGCAACTTTACACAGCAATGGTTTATTTAAAAGTGCTTTCTTTATAATCAGATCCACAGTGAGATAAACTAGAGCGTCGTCTGCTTCATTCAGTCGTGTTGTGTCCAATTAAAGACCTGTCTCTGTCCACTGTTGTTTTTCCAGCTCTCGCAATGCATTGTGGTCTATATTCACCAGTCTAGTGACCAGTGATGCCCAATACAAGGTGCATTGTGGGAAATTTTGAGTTTACTATTTTGTCATCAAGTGGACATTCAGACACCACTAAAAATGTTGTGACCTTTAAATAGTGCCCTAATTAGGGACAGTGTGGACATTCAGACACAACAAGTGCTTATTGAGCAGGGTCTGGAGTGGATCCAGAGGTGAGTTCTTGAGTGGCAGACAGGTAGGCGCAAACTGGAATCAGGGCACTGTAAAGAGGGAGATTAAGATAAGTGCAATTACAAAAAACTGGAGCAAAAGTTTGTCAAAACTCTAGAATGTCCAGCTGGAGATGAAAAATGAAACTGATGCAACAATTTGGGAATTGGAGGGGAGCAGGAGAGAAACACGGCACGGAGTGACCAGGCCTGTCGACGGAAATTTGGAGGCCCAAGGTCAAAAAGTCTCACATGGCCCTCCTTTAATATAAAATAATAGGAGGAGGGACCTTGATAGGACCTAATTCTCTGGGGCCTGAACTATATATATAAATGGACATAGCTAACCCGCTAGCCATTGCGTTCCAAATAGTAAGTGGGGAGGGCACGCTTCCTGCTCCATAGACTCCAATTCACTTTGTATCGGAAAAAATGTGGCCCCTCTCTCTGTAACTGCTGTTGTCTACATGATCCTGGTGTTTTTATTTGGCTATTGTGTCTGTAAATCAAGATATGAACATTAATAAAAGACAAATCAGGTGCCTTCTTTCCCAGAGGTTGCTCCCGGTAGCATTAGCAACAGGTTTGATTGACAGCTTTGCTAAGCGTCCGCTCCCTGCTAAACCAGCTGTGTGGGCGGGAAGGAATATTACCTTCAACAGCCTCACTCTGGATTGGTTCTTTGGTTTCTATGATAATCACTGTTGAAATTCTAAAAATATGGAGCTCAGCTCCACATTGGCCCTGGTAACTATTAGCCTCAATGAGCTTCATTTAACTGGGGTCGAATGCTGTGAGTGAAATCCACTTCTTTTTACAGGCTATGCAACAGACCCCTTTGCCCCCCTTGTCAACTCCCATGAGCGTGACAAAGTAAAATAAAAGAGCAATACATCAGCCATTTGTAACACTAATGTCCTGTATATTTATTTAGGGACAAGGCGCCTGGGCAGAGGGAGTGTGATTATTCTATCGACAGCATCAACAAGTGCATCAGAGATATAGAGCAGGCTTCACTCGCTGCAGTCGGACAAAGTTTACCCTGCAGAGAAGACATCTCCATGGAGGTATGAGAACCAAGTCCCTTTCTCTGTCCCCTTATGTCCTCTCATGTCTTACTAACACAAACTATGTTCATTTGCAACTTTGTGATCTGAAAATCTCTCATACCGAGCGTGTTCAAGAGGTCTGTGTAAGTTTGTAAGCCTGTCAGACCAGTCACAATGTTACTCATACATCCAGTCAGATCCGTCAACAGAAATTTGGGGGCCCTGGTCAAGAAATTTCACATGGGCCCCCCTCTAATATAAATGATTAGGAAGAAGATCCAATTCTGGGCCCCTACAACCCGGCACAGTAGATCTCTTTGTTCCCCCTGTCAACTCCCCTGCGTCCAGACCCACCCCCTTGTATTGTATTGTCTATTAGATTAGGTGACTGGCGGCTTATGACATGTAGATTTGAGCAGTATTTTAATCAGGCCAAAGCTATTGGGTAGACTGTGTTGAATGTATGTGACTGTGTAACATTCTAAGTGACTGTGACTGTGTGTAGAATGCAGCTTAAGTAGCACTGTAGCCTGAGACTAATTCCTATTTAATTGATACTATGCAGTGACATCACACTGGGGGGTACATGTATCCCTGTGGTGGGATGTGCAGCAGTTATCATGGTGGCACAATGCACATATTAGTAAACTGCCAAAAAAAAAGTTCTGAGATTGACTAAAAACTCAAGAAAAAAAATGCAAAATGGATTTAAACAACATATTGTACAACTAACTGAAAAACTGTTGGCTAATGCTAGCTCACTTGTAACTGTAATTTTCTGTGTAAGACAGTTGTTTAACAGCACAAATCAGCTCACTTGTTGTAGTTCCACCTGAATCAATTCTTTATGGTCTTTATGTGTTAAAATAAAGATAATATTAAAGTCTAACAAAGCTTCAGGCAAACAGTGCCTACAGTTAGCATCACACACCCAGGGAATGTTGATGACATCAGCTGCAAAGTATCAATAGCTCATTTAGACTGTGGCTGTGGGTGCAGTTTAGGTGTTTAGTCCCACTTTAAGCCTCCCCCTCTGTTCTGTCCAGGCTCTCCAGGAACAGCTGACCTCCTCCGTCCAGGAGATCGGACATCTGATCGATCCAGTGGCCACAGCAGCAAGAGGAGAAGCAGCCCAGCTCGGACACAAGGTGAAGATCAGAGTCCTATATTATGCAAAACTGACTCGTGAGCTTTTGGTCATGTTATAATGCTGTTCCCTCCTCAAAAACAGATCTGGAGTTGTGTTTGTTTCATTCACACATGTTTGAGTAACACATTATTAGTCTGTCCACATCTCCAAAGCTGAAAATGCTCTGTTCCACTTTGTGATGTCATGTAGTGGTTGTTTTCAAATGAACAGCTCCTTTTACCTTTTGGTCAGTAGAGATGGGAAATTCCATAGGTGAAATTATCCCAGTGATTCTAGTTAAGATGTATTTGAGATTAAAAACACAGTGGAGTACTTCCTGTATCACCACATGATGACATCACAAGGTGGGACAGAGTGTTCTGTTTGAGAGAAGAACTCAGACTAAATATGCAGGGTTTGTGTGTTAAACAAAACAAAACACAACTCCAGGTCTGTTTGTGATGAGGAAACAACATTAGAACAGTTCAGAAAATAGAGTCATATAGGCTCTTTAATACCTGTTCATTCTCACGCTCTTTTCAATATTTTCCTAATTGTAACTTCTCTGGAAAAATTGTCCCAGGTCACTCAGCTGGCCAGTTACTTTGAGCCCCTCATCGTTGCCTCTGTGGGTCTGGCCTCCAAACTGCAGGACCACCAGCAGCAGATGACCATTCTGGACCAGACCAAGACCTTGTCAGAGTCCGCTTTACAAATGCTCTATGCCGCCAAAGAAGGTGGAGGAAACCCTAAGGTACTGCATGCTCAAACACACATATAATACTGTTTTACTCCTCAAGATCAGGCGTGTATAGATACTTTGCAGCTGATGTCATAAAAAGCTAACTAAAGGCACTGCTCTGTCTGAAGCTCTGTTAGACTTTAATCTGAGCCTTGCTTTAACACAATCTGACCATAAAGAAATGACTTAGCTAAAATTCCAACAGGTGAGCTGATTTGTGCTGTTAAACAAGTCTCTCACATGTAAAATTACAGCCACAAGCTAGCTAGCATTAGCCAACAGTTTTTCAGATAGTCACTCAAACACCTACACAGGACTATGAACGCATGAACATATTGATTGAGCTTAAATCCATTTTGTATTTTTTCTTTAGTCTTCAGACTCTTAAAACTTTTGACAGTTTCTGCTAATGTTTGTGTCACCATAGTAACTGTTCAATATTCTACCATAGACGTACATGTAGAACACCTCCAGCGTGATGTTACTGCAAAGTATCAAGTCTACTGTATATTTTTGAAACGTCTTATTTATCTGTCCCAGGCCTGTCATACCCATGATGCCATCTCAGAGGCAGCTCAGCTCATGAAGGAGGCTGTGGACGACATCATGGTGACCCTGAACGAAGCAGCCAGTGAGGTGGGCATGGTCGGGGGCATGGTGGAGGCTATCGCAGAGTCTATGGGCAGGGTGAGTACCATTTTTCATAAAGATTAAACAATTTTAGCTGTTCAAAGACTTCCTGGGTTATGCGAGGAAGTTTCATCATAAATTCATAGTCATATTTAGTAGTTGTAATTAGTTTTGTGTAGAAACAGCGTAAACTGATTTATTTTGTTTCCAGTTGGATGAAGGGACCCCACCTGAAGCTGAGGGCTCTTTTGTGGACTATCAAACCACCATGGTTAAGTTCTCCAAAGCCATCACCATTACAGCTCAGGAAATGGTGAGCTCACCTCTTTTGCAGTGTTTGTGATCCATGTCCATGTTATGAGCATTTCTCAAAGTGCCAGTTAAAAGTGTACAGTTATGTCCAAATGACTAAACTACTGAAGACTTCATTCCATAACCATGTTATAGTTGTTTCCCCTCATCTGAAGTCTTTAATCTCTTATTTTCAAGATGCCATTTTACCTATCAATCCCTGTTTTCACCTCCACCGGTACACACCCACTGTGACATACACACCCACAGTGATTTCCATGTCCACTGTGACATGCCTACTGTGACGTACACACTTCCTTCTCCAGTTTTATTTTCCTAATTGATGCTACTCGCAGGATTCGGCAGCGTCGTGTAATAATTTTGGTACAAATTTTAAAAAAGTGCTGCTCTAGTGTGATGTGCAGCTATCCATAGGGGGCGCCAACAGCATGCAGCGCTTTGTTGTGATGATGTTTAGGGCGACGTCAGCTCCCATTGGACACTGCAGTTTTCAAACACAGAAGTCAGACTTGTTTCTTTTATGAAGTCATTTCAGATGAATATTGTGATTTAAAATGTGTAAATTATAACATAATGATCCACAGGGATCAGAGATGAGAAATATACAGAACACAAGCACAATATGTTGTCCTTAGAGACCAGAAAAAAACAGAGATTCAGATATTTTTGAGTGGTATGGGACCAAAGGGAGCTGCAATCCTTATACTGAAATTATATATTAATTAAGATTGCAATCCATAGATTTTTTTCTCTGTTTCATTTTTCAGTTTGCGTAGTGGATAGGAAGTGGAAGTTTGGTTTAATCTGATGCTTACACTTTAACTGTACAATCCGATCTTCCAAGGGGAAGAATCTGCAAACCTGCTTCAAAGTCACGGAAGCATCTACTTACAATAACAATCCTCTTTTACTTGTCCCAAAATTCCCAAAAAGTTTTATCCATGAAGTTGTACATGAAGTAACTCTTTTGCCTCCTTTTGCTGTGACCACAGTGATGTTTGTATGTTTCAGATGACTAAGTCCGTGACGTGTCCAGAGGAGCTGGGCGGCCTGGCCTCTCAGGTGACCGTGGACTATGGTCAGTTGGCCCTACAGAGCCGCCTCGCTGCCGCCACTGCAGAGATAGAAGAGGTCAGTCTGGGCCCAGAAGTTTTGATACAAGTGAAACTTTTTTTTTTTTTTTTTTTTTTACGGTATGATTAGAACGTCTGTGCCATTCCCCAGTCTGAATCAGAGTTTGTGTCAAAATTCAATTTACACACAGCCAGATGCTTGTCACTTACTACGGCAACTCATACAAGGACAAACTGCATGTAATAGACTATCTATTTTTATTATTCTTTAGCACATTTTACTGCTAAAATGCTCGGGCAGGGAAACAGGCCAACTGATCTGAGTGTATAGTACATTGTGAGTGTATAATATTTAATGTGTTTGGTGATCAAAGTGATTGTTTATTTTACCTTTGTTTTTATAAAAATAAACCTTTTGAAACTTTCTTTGCAAACTCTATTTAACTTAAATTAAGGTTTAACTGACACAACAGTTTAACAGTTTCTGGCGAGTAAAGTGATGAAAATAAAGTCAAGCTAATGACTAGCATGACTAATGCAAATTCGACTCGAACTGGGGAATAACAGTCTATCGCTTTTCCAAACATCCAAGACAGATTAAAACACACTGGTCCATTGTTTACTGTGGGGGTTACATTCTAAAAAATAACCCACAATAGGTGAAATCTGCAGTAGTAGTCAGCTTTATTTTTTACAATTATGATATATGTTTTAAGACTGTAAAACCCCTCACCACACACTTTATACACTTTTCTCACACAGGCATTAACATTTTGTCACATTTCTCTCTTGTTTAATTCATTAATAGTGTTTCACGTGTATTTCACAGTTCCTCTGACCGCGCCTCTTCATCCTCGTGCGGCTCCACTGTAGTGTCAATCCAACATTTATGTAAATTTGTCTGAACACATTCTGTACTGTACAGGAGACACGGCACGGAAGAGACTGATTGACAATGGTCTACAGTCCCTTAGCCAATCGAGACAGAGAACATGATGCACGTTCATACACTCTAAAAAAAAACATGTAAACTGCACTAAAAACATCCACGAAACAGTGAGACTGTGGAAGCTGAACCGTGTTGTAGCGAGGGACACCTGTATAAGCCAACATTGTATGACCTAATACGTCCAAACAACACTAGCCTCATGTATCTGCTCTCTCAGGTCGGACTCCAGATCCGCAGCCGTGTGCAGGAGCTGGGACATGGCTGTATTTACCTGGTGCAGAAGGCTGGAGCTCTGCAGCTCAGCCCCACAGACACTTTCTCCAAACGAGAGCTGATCGAGTGTGCCCGCGCCGTTACTGAGAAGGTCAGAGGGCAAGGTTCACCTTTCTCAGTTCATTCATCTGTGGACAAGCATCAAACTATAAGTGTAATAGAGTGGCCAGTGCACTGTTTGGGGAAAATGGGTCAGAAACAGACCTGGAGTTGTGTTTTGTTTCATTCACACATGTTTAACACACAAACCCTGCATATTTAGGCTTTCTTCTCTCTTTGAGTTCTTCTCTCAAACAAAAAACACTCTGTTCCACCTTGTGATGTCATCATGTGGTGATACAGGAAGTGCTCCACTGTGTTTTTAAACTAACATACACCTTCAGTGGAATCATCTAGATAATTTCAGCCCTGAAATTGCCAATCTCTACTGAGCTAAAAGGTAAAAGGAGGTCACAAGGTGAAACAGAGCATGTTGAGCTTTGGAGACATAGACAGACTAATAATAAAGTGTTACCCAAACATGTGTGAATGTCGTAACGGTGGGGGTAGCAGACCAAAGAGTGCAGACTCGGGGCAAATTTACGGTGTTTATTTGCAATAGTGCAAAGACAGTTCAGACCGTTCATTTATCACACACGGGACGTAGGTAGCGGGAGGCAGACCAGACGGGCATAGGGCAGGGCAGGGCGGGAGGAGGAAACCCACGACCGGAGCGGGAGCGGAGACTGCCAGGACCGGAGCACGACGAGACCAGGGACAGGACCAGGGAAGACTGAGCAGGAGTGATCCAGAGAGCGGGAGCCAGAGCAGGAGATGGGAAGCAAGCCGGAGGCCAAGACAGGGCAGGAGGCAAGCAGAGGGTTGACTGTACTGGAGCTGGAGCGTAGAGGCAGGAGTGGGAATGAGCAAGAGCAGGAATATTGACACGCGGACAGTCTGGCCGAGACTCTGGTCCAAGACGGTCCTGGGGAAGACGAACAGACGACCTGGCCCCGAGTGTCTTCTGCCGAGCCCTCATATACTCGGCAGCAGGTGCAGGTAATTGCGCTGATGCGCTCCAGGTGCGTGCGGGAGGAGTCAGGAACTCCGCCCAGCTCCGGGCAGACAGGTAGGGAAGGGGGAGAGAACACAGGAGGACAGGAAATGCAGGATCATGACAGTGAATGAAACACAACAGAGCTCCAGGTCTGTTTTTGAGGAGGGAACAACGTTTTAACATGGCTTAAATTTCACAAGAGTACATTTTGTGTAATGTGGGAGCCATAAGTATTTTTTTGCTCTGCTATCTGTACTTTTACTTAAGTAAGAAACCTGAGTACTTCTTGCACCACTGTGTAATGATTTGCTGGTGTGTTGCAGGTGTCACTGGTCCTATCAGCGTTGCAGGCAGGAAACAGGGGCACTCAGGCGTGCATCACTGCAGCCAGTGCAGTGTCAGCCATCATTGCAGATCTGGACACCACCATCATGTTTGCCTCAGCCGGAACGCTCCACCCGGACAACGAGGAAACATTCGCTGACCACAGGTTTTTACACCACATCTAAACACACAAGGAATCAGCAACAACAGCTGTTTATCAGTTGACTGACTTATTTAGGCTGAGTTCTTTTCTCAAACTGAAAACACTCTGTTCCAGGAAGTACAGGAAGTCCACTGTGTTTTTAAACTCCATACACCCTCACTACAATCATTTGGATAATTACAGTCCTAGAATTGCCAATCTCTAACGAACTAAAGGTAAAAGAAGCTGTTAACTACCACTCCATGACATCACAAAGTGGAACAGAGCATTTTGAGCGTTAGAGATGTAGACAGACGAACAATAACTCCAGGTCTGTTTTTGAGGAGGAAACAGCATTGGAACATGGCTTAAAGCTGTAAGAGTCAGTTTTGTGTAATATGGGACCTTTATTCACTTTTGAACCTTTGCTGTTTTTGTAGTCCTCTGAAAGTTAAAAATACAAAAATGCTGTTGTATAGTTCAAAATTCATATTTCATTTAAATACCAAAAAAAACAATTGAATTTGATATAAAAACATATTTGATGGGGATGAATTTCTGTGTTTAGAAAAGTAAGTATCTATAAGTAAATGTAAGGGTCTATAAAGGGTGTATAGTATAAAGGGTCTATAAAGGGTCTATGAATGGGACTATAAAGGGTGTATAAAAGGGTCTATAAAAAGGCCTATAATAGTGTCTATAAAGGGTCTATAAATGGTATATAAAAGGGTCTATACAGGGTCTATAAAAGTGTCTATAAAGGGTCTACAAAGGGTCTATAAAAGTGTCTATAAAGAGTCTATAAATGGGACTATAAAGGGTGTATAAAAGGGTCTATAAAAAGGTCTATAAAAGTGTCTATAAAGGGTCTATAAATGGTATATAAAAGGGTCTATACAGGGTCTATAAAAGTGTCTATAAAGGGTCTATAAAAGGGTCTATAAAGGGTCTATAAATGTTCTATAAAAGGGTCTGTAAAGGGTCTATAAAAGTGTCTATAAATGGTATAGAAAAGGGTCTATACAGGGTCTATAAAAGTGTCTATAAAGTGTCTATAAAGGGTCTATAAAAGGGTATATAAAAGGGTCTGTACAGGGTCTATAAAAGTGTCTATAAAGTGTCTATAAAGGGTCTATAAAAGGGTTTATAAAAGGGTCTATAAAGGGTCTATAAATGTTCTATAAAAGGGTCTGTAAAGGGTCTATAAAAGTGTCTATAAAGGGTCTATAAATGGTATAGAAAAGGGTCTATACAGGGTCTATAAAAGTGTCTATAAAGGGTCTATAAAAGGGTCTATAAAAGGGTCTATAAAAGGGTCTATAAAGGGTCTATAAAAGGGTCTATAAAGGGTCTATAAAAGGGTCTATAAAGGGTGTATAAAAGGGTCTATAAAGGGTTTAGCAGCATCTCATTGTAGGGTAAGGAGCTGATGTTGTTCTTGTCCTTCACAGAGAGAGCATCCTGAAGACGGCCAAAGCTCTGGTGGAGGACACGAAACTGCTGGTGGCTGGAGCTGCTTCCACTCAGGACAAATTGGCCCAAGCCGCTCAGTCCTCAGCAAAGACCATCACACAGCTGACAGAGGTGGTGAAGCTGGGGGCCACCAGCATGGGTTCCGAGGGGCCCGAGACGCAGGTCAGGCTAATCTACAAATCAAATGCAAATCTGCAAAGATGAGTAAATGTGAGCATGCTGGTGTATCCATCTGTCCTGGAGCTGTCAGTGGTAGAAAATTGTGAACATGTGAAGAAATCATTAGTTTAGCCAGTATTTGTCTTGCTAAAAGTGAGTTGCATGGTCTTTTGTATCTATTCATTTAACTTTATTTTAATAATAATAATAATAATAATAATAATAATAATAATAATAATAATGAATGAAGGCAAATCTCAAAGTGCTACAATATAAGAACAACAACAGCAACAATAAAAACAGACTGATTAAAACTAGCTGGAGTATGTTCAGACTTCATGTTCAGCCTCATCATCCCCTGAGGTGGTCTGGTAGGGCGTCCCACAGACGGGGTGAGGTGGTCTGGTAGGGCGTCCCACAGACGGGGTGAGGTGGTCTGGTCGGGCGTTCCACAGACGGGGTGAGGTGGTGAGGTGGTGACTGGGACCGTATCTTTGTATTTCTCATTCATTCTGATAAACCCTTACTCAGAGCCTTGTGCTGTGTCCTAGGTCGTTCTGATTAATGCTGTGAGGGATGTGGCGAAGGCTCTAGCCGAACTCATTAGCGCGACCAAATGTGCGGCTGGCAAACCTGCGGATGACCCATCCATGTATCAGCTGAAGAGTGCAGCTAAGGTCAGGAGAGTAATGGAAGAGGCACACTTTATGTTTAATGTGTTTGTTTATGTATAAATAATTTATATTATAAATATTAATAAATATTTATATTTTTTGACCATATAATGTGCTTTTAATACTTCCATCCTTTTCCTCTTCTCCCCTCCCATTCTCCCTCTTTCATTCTCTCCCCCACTCTCCCCTCCTCTTCCTTCTCTTCCCCACTCCCTCCTCTTCCCTTGCCCTACTCTCCCCTTTTCTTTCCTCCTACTCTCCCCTCCTCTTCCTCTTCTCTCCTCCTATTTTCCCTTCTTTTCCTCTTCTGCCATCCCCTCCCTCCTCCTCCTTATCTCCCCCACTCTTTCTCCCCTGTCTGCTCCTCTCTCACTTCCCCTCTCTTCCCTACTGTCCTTTCCTCTCCTCCTACTCCTTGCTTCTCTTCCTTCTCTCCCTCACTCCTCTCACCTCTTCCATCTCTTTCACACTTCCTCTTCTGTTCCTTCTCTCCCCCACTCTCCCCCACCCCTTGGCTCCCGTTCTTGTTGATTCTTCCATACGTGGCAGATCAGTGATGAGACTGGTGTGCTCTGTTTTCAGGTGATGGTGACGAATGTGACGTCTCTTCTGAAGACGGTGAAGGCTGTGGAGGATGAAGCCACTCGAGGGACCAGGGCTTTGGAGGCCACCATAGAATACATCAGACAGGAGCTGACAGTGAGAGGGACAGGGATTTTAAACTGAGAATAAGGGATACTTTGCAGTGACATCATGCTGTGGGGGATGTGTTCTACATGTATGTTTGTGGCGAAATGCTCAGCAGTTACCATGGTGACACAATGCACACATTAGCAAACACAAAAAAGTTTTAAGATTGTCTGAAAACTCAAGAAAAAGTACAAGATTTAAACAGCACATTTTCAGGAGTCTGTGAACAAACAATTTTCAACTAAAAGGTGAGAGACTAACTGAAAAACTGTTTGCTAATGCTAGCTAGCTTGTGACTGCAATGTTATGTATGGGTTAAAATAAAGCTCAGATTAAGTCTAACTTGAGTAACAGTGCTTCAGACAGAGCAGTACTTTCAGTTAACTTCACACCCCCAGGGAATGTTGATGACATCAACTGCAAAGTATCTATAATAATTGAGTTTTATGATTTTGTAATGGTTGGAATAAATATTCCAGGTGTTCCAGTCCAAGGACATGCCGGACCTGTCTGCTTCACCTGATGAATTCATCCGTACAATAAAGGGCATCACAGGAGCAACAGCCAAAGCCGTCGCCGCAGGCAACTCAGCCCAACAACAAGATGTCATAGCCACCGCCAACCTGAGCCGCAAAGCCATCTCCGACATGCTCACGACCTGCAAGGTAAAACACAAGCCCGTACCAACAGATTGACATACACAATGGTCCCTCGCTATATCGCGGTTCACCTTTTGCGGTCTCGTTGTTTCGCGGATTTTTTTTTTGTGCAATTCTGCATGCTTTTTTTCACAGCGCATTGTGTTCTGCATCCTGATTGGCTAAGTGAAGTGCGGTGTCTTCTGTACAGTACAGAATGTGTTCAGCCAAATTTGCATAAATGTTCGATTGCAGTGTGACTCTGAAGTGCTGTATGTTTGCAAGTTTTCTTCCTGACAAAACCCACAATGTCGATGAAACATTCTGCACCAACAAATTTCAGAAAAGCTTTGAACTTAAAAGTGCTCCTCTGCACGGAGAGGCGCCTCGGCGGATACCTCTGGAGCAGACGCACCTGAACAACACATTCAAAGTGATCATTGAGGAAGGGGGATGTAATATATGATGGTTTGAACTTGTGAGTTCAAACAAAAGTGTTTAAAAAAGATAGAAAAAGTGTGTGGTGAGGGGTTTTACAGCCTCAAAACATATATAACAATTGTAAAAAAAATAAATCTGACTTTGCGGATTTCGCCTATTGTGGGTTATTTTTAGAACATAACCCCTGCGATAAACGAGGGACCACTGATACAGAGATGAGCAGGCTGAATCAGACTCTCACTCTTGTATGTACCAACAACTACATACTTAATAACTGAAATTAGTCTAAGTTCCAGTAGAGGGGGTGTTATGCTAAGGTGACCAGAGGACCCTATTTACTCGGGACAGTCTCAGCAGATTTATCCAGAACCAGTGATTTGTCCCAGTTTTATACAAGAAATGTTTCAGGTTTCACCATTCTGATCTAAACCAGGTCTAAACCAGGACTAAATCAGGCCTAAACCAAGTCTAAACCGGGACTAAACCAGAGAATAAGGGGAGGGGGGACTCAAAGTGTCAAAAATGAAACTAAAACTTATAAAACATGTTAATAAGTAGTTATGGTAGAATATAGTATTGAATATAGTATTTGAATATAGTATTTTCAAAACCAGGTCTAAAATAGAACTAAACCAGGCTAAAAAAGAACTAAACCAGGTTTAAACCTGCTCCCACATGGCGATTTCTCATAAATATACAAAAACCTGATACAAAACAATACACTACAAATGGACAAATCTGATGTGCAGTAGTTTCATTAGTGGGATGCAGCTGATTGTGTTGTGATAGTGCTCTGAAGGGGGAGGGGCTTAGCACAGAGAATAAGGGGAGGGGGGACTCAGAGTGTCAAAAATGAAACTAAAACTTATAAAACATGTTAATAAGTAGTTATGGTTGAATATAGTATTTTCAAAACAATAAAAGAAAACATGGCAATCTAATATGTTATATGTTACAGTTAATCCCCCATAGAAGTAAATACCCCCTCTTTAATACCCCATAGAAGTAAATACCCTCTCTTTAATACCCCATATAAGTAAATACCCCCTCTTTAATACCCCATAGAAGTAAATACCCCCTCTTTAATACCCCATAGAAGTAAATACCCTCTCTTTAATACCCCATAGAAGTAAATACCCTCTCTTTAATACCCCATAGAAGTAAAATAATCCCTCTTTAATACCCCATAGAAGTAAAATACTCCCTCTTTAATACCCCATAGAAGTAAAATACTCCCTCTTTAATACCCCATAGAAGTAAATACCGCCTCTGTAATCATGAGCCCTCCATATAAAACTACACACACCGCAGTAGCATGTTTGAATGGGCTGTTGATCGGTTGAGTTTTTCTACAGTAACACCTCTAGTGTTGTCTCCTGATGTTTATTACAGCGAGCGGCACATGACCCTGAAGTGACTGAGGATGTGCGAGCCAAAGCCCTGCAGTACGGCTCCGAGTGCACGAGTGGATACATCACACTCCTGGAACAAGTCCTGCAGGTAACACATTAATTTCATGAAACCAAAATGGAGAGAGGCAGCTCCAGTTCTGATCTGAGTGTTTTTTCTTGTCCCAGGTTCTGCAGAGGCCCAGTGCGGATCAGAAACAACAGCTGTTGATGAACTCAGAGCAAATAGCAACATGTGTGACGGAGCTACTCGGAGCCGCCGAGAACATGAGGGGTGAGTGACCTCGTCTGACGTGAGCCGCTATCACAAACATCAATATAAAGCCACTCTACCCAGTGTGTGTTATGACAAAGTGAATTATTCATCCTCGGTGTCGCTTCTGACCAACTCCACCAACTCTGGAGGTGCCGCTTCTTCTTCTGCATGGCTGTCATCAGACTCTGCAGAATACCATTTTCTTTTAGGGGGAGTTTTTGTCTTTCTCAGATGTCTTTTAAATTAGCTTAATGTTGAAATGTAAAATGTTCAATGATACAGGAGTAACTGATACTGGTACACAAGCCTAGAGTGCCCTTGTGCCCTTGTCAGTGTGACAATAATGATATGAAATTATATATTTGAATAATTTCACATGGAAGTTGCATCTGAGTACAAGACGCACCCCCAGACAAACTATGAAAAAAAGTGCGACTTATAGTCTGGAAAATACAGTAAGTTGACGGTGTCCAGTGGAGCTACCACGGTCCAGACAAGGTTCAGAAGGAACGAGGAGGTCCCTGGACGGGAAACGGTGTCCAGCGGAGCCACAACGGTCCAGGCGAGGAGCAGACAGGTTGGGAGTGGACCGGTTGGTACAGGACGGCCAATGGAGAACAGGCCCGTGAACCGGAGACAAACAGGTAAGCAGGGTGGGCTGGTAGTACTGTCCAATTAACCCCGAGTCCGCTTGGTCCATGGTTGGCGGGATCATTCTGTCGTAACGGGTGAGTGTGGTGGACCAAAGGATGCAGACTCGGGGGATATTTACAGGATTTATTGTAAGGAAAGGACAATGTACAACCAGTGGGTGATCCGGAGGTGAGCAGGTGAGCAGGTGAGCAGGAACACGGGACACAGGAACAGACCACATGACGGGATGACAGGAAGACAGGCAGACCAGACGGGCGTAGGGCAGAGCAGGCAGGAGACATCCAGGGCCGGAACACGGAACGCAGGAACAGACAGGAATACAGGGCTGACAGGAATGCAGAGACACGACAGGGATGAAGTGAACACAACAATGATCCCGTGCTGAGTCTCCTCTCCCAGCTCCTTTTATGCCCAGCAGGCATGTTGATTGCACTGATGGGCTGCAGGTGCACGCGGGAGGAGCCAGGAGCCCAGCCCAGATCTGGCAGGTGAGGGAGGGAAGGAGCACGCAGGGAGGAAAACCAGGAGTGGACACTGCGGATCATGACAATAACTGATGCCCTCACGTGAACCGACAGCCCGCGCCAAGAACAGTTCCACACCTCCCAAACCTCCCACATGGGTACATAGGAAAACATAACCTAGCAATCTTCCCTTTTTTCTTTTTAGAAAAGTGCTGTAACAGTAAAGCATGTAAACATTACTTCAAGAACAAATAAATAAGAAACAACAGACGTAAAGCATTGCAAAGTTCATTTACCGTAGATTTTTTTTGTTTGCAAACGCCTTCACTGAGGGCCTTCAGAAGACCAAGTGCGGAAGCCCCCTTTTTGGTCAAGTTGTTAGACTGCTCTTTGGTGGCTGACCACACAATCTGCTGAATTTGTCCCATGTGTATGAGCTCCTTCATACTGCTGATCTCAAGGCGCAGTCTTTTCTCTGTGACTGATTTTGTGGATTTAACTGTATCCAGAAGAGAATGATTGTCTGTTATGCAAACTGCTTTAGATGAGTAGTCCTTAGTGGTGATTTCTGAGAAAAGTGTAGCTAGAAAGACTGCATTATCAATCCCATCTGCAAGTACTAATGTACTCTGCACGACTCTCCGGATGCGCTTGGACTGCCAGGAAATGGGCGAAAATCTTCCATTTTCACCCATGGGCATGATGAAGTGTCCACCCTGTGTACCTCCATCTGCCAGGTTTCCCATGGAGGAGTCACTGTACACCACCAGTTTGAGGGAGCTGTTCTCTCCCAGGTGCTGAAACCTCAACATGGCATTGTCTGACAGGACTTTTCTATAAGTTTGTTTGCACAGTGCAGAGTCTGAATAGTGGCATGTTTGGTGTTAGATGCCAAGATGGATATGTAACACTTGATGCCTGGGGTCAATAGGAATAGCCTGCAGATGTTGAATGTATGATCTTTGTTGTACTTGTATCTCATCCTCCACCGAATGAACTTCCATTCCAAGGTAGCTGAAGTCATTGTGCTCTTCCTGTCCTACCTGAAAGGCAGCTTTTAACTGCAGGATGACAGTTGTGGAGAATACACCGGTTCCGTCCAAATAAAATCATCCACATGAGTCGCAAGGATTCCTTTCACTGTGCCACGCTGAACGAGCCAGTAAAACACTGCTGGGTCCACCTTAGACACTTGAGCTCCCAACTGCTGCATGGTGTCTCTGACTCTGTGATACCAGTACAAAGAAGCATCTGTGAGACCATAAACACACTTCTTTAACTTCCATACTCTTCCTTTGCTCTGTGCTTCATGTGGTGGACGAATGTAAATATCTCTATCCAGTGTTTTACCTTGCAGAAAAGCTGCTTTTATGTCTATGGAGTTCAGCTGCCATTTGTTTTGACTTACAAACATAATCACTTCATAATAATTTTCAAGGATTCCATAGCACATGTAGGTGAGTCTTTTGGTAAATCTCTCTTAGCTCTTCAAAGCCTCTTGCCACTAGTCTAGCTTTTGGCACAACCCCTACAGTTGTTTCTTTAAGTGTGCACACCCACCTTGCGGCAGATTAGCTCCAGGTGTGCACGTGAGGAGCCGAGTCACATTTCTGACCTTCATCTTTGACGTCTTCAACTGCATAATTTTTCTTCCAGTTTATGAGTTCTGCATATTTGGCAGGCATAAAGACACCGTCATGGACAACAAAAACATCATCTCTACTGTAGTAAGCACACTCCTCACTCTCTGAGGGAACCACTTGAACACTGTCCATTATTCCAAAGTTGACTGATCGTGATGTGCCTGCTGTTTCCTGAGGTTGGCTGAACTGCAAGTTGTTACAGTCTTTGTTTGTTGTTTTTTGTAATAACTTTTACTCACATACCGTTACCATCTTAGTGAACAAGTGAAGCATATAATAGACGCTCTCGCATGAGCCGACAGCCCACGCCAAACACAATGCCACTCCTCCCAAACCTCTCACATGGGTACATAGGAAAACCTAATTTAACAGAGCCAACATGAGCCAACATGAGCCAAAATGGCGGCACGGTGGCTGAGTGGAAAGGGGCTATATTTATTCAACCAGGCTGTGTTGTAAACTAGATGTACGGCTTGTTCTCTACATGTTTTTGGGGAGTCACTGACATTATCCCTGCTCTCGTAGGATCTGAGTGTGTGGAAACAGAGGAGACCACAGTTATCGCAGAGACAGAGCTGATGGGAGCCGCTGCGTCGATTGAAGCCGCCGCCAAGAAACTGGAGCAGCTCAAACCGAGAGAGAAGCCAAAGGTAAAAAACACAAAACAGAACCTCCACGCAACACAACCATCAGCAAACATACAGGAGTTCAGGGCCTTGTGTTAATATCTGCAGTGTAATACAGAGTGTTAGGCGACGCCAAACAGGGCACCGGGGCAAACGCAGTGACGTACACAGAGGTGAGGCGCAGGACAGAGAGCCCCAGGACACAGAGGCGCAGGACACAAACTAAGGAAATGGCAAGAATAATTTAAAGACAACGTTTTTACTTGCCTCTCGTAAAGTTGTAAAGTTAAACTGCAGCATTCTCATCCATATTATCCATTAGAATGTGCTCACCACAACACAGCTCTTTGAATCCAGTTTGAAATGTTCTTTAAAAGTCTCTCCTCTCCCCTCCTCTCTCCCTCTATCTCTCCCCTTACTCTCTGCTCTCCTCCTCTGTCCTCTCTTTCCCTCTCTCCTCCTTTCTCACTCCCTCTTTCCCTCCTTTCCTCTCTCCTCCTACCTCTGTCTCCTCTCTCCTTCCCTCCTTTTTCTCCTCTCCTCCTCTCTCCCTGTCTCCCCTCCTTCCTCCTCCCTCTGTCTCCTTTTCCTTCTCCCCCCTGTCTCCTCTCCCCTCCTCCCCCCTGTCTCCTCTCCCCTCCTCCCCCCTGTCTCCTCTCCCCTCCTCCTCCCTGTCTCCTCTCCCTTCCTCCCTGTCTCCTCTCTCCTCCTTCTCCCTCTGTCTCCTGTCCCCTCTCCCCTCCTCCCCCTGTCTCCTCTCCCCACCTCCTCTTTCTGTCTCCTCTCCCCTCCTCCTCCCTGTCACCTCTTCCCTCCTTCTCCCCTCCTCCGTCTTCTCGTCCGTTCTCCGTCCCCTCTCCCCTCCTCCTCCCTCTGTCTCCTCTCCCCACCTCCTCTTTCTGTCTCCTCTTCCCTCCTTCTCCCCTCCTCCGTCTTCTCTCCCCTTCTCCCCTTCTCTGTCTCCTCTTCCCTCCTCCTCCCTCTGTCTCCTCTCCTCTCCCCTCGCCAGGTGAGCTCACAGTTTTTAGCTTGTGGTGTGTGGTCTCTTTACTGCCATATCCTCATCCAATTCTCCTCGTGTCTGTGATTTTTGTCTGTCATAACGTCTGGGGATCTGGATCAAAGATACAAACTCGGAATATAAGAGTTACAAACAAGAGAATGTGAATGTTGATTGGAGGAGCTGGGAGTAGGAAGCTGGGTCGGCGGCTGAGGTGTTCGAACCGGTCGTAGGAAGCTGGGTTGGAGGCGGAGGTGCAAGGTTGATCCAAGAAACGGGATCTGGCAAAAAACAAGAAAAACAAGCTAAGTTTTTCGAACAATACCAAAAAGACAGACTGAGTCAAGCATAACTGTACCACAGAGGATACACTGACGATATGACAGCATGGTACTGTTGAGCAGGCTCTTTGTACTCCAGAGGTGAAGTCTTTATTGCTGATTGGCTGCAGGTGTGCAGTGGGTGGTGCCAGAATCTCCGCCCAGTTCCAGGCTCAGACACAGACAGGAGGGAGGAGACAGCACTGAAACACAGGGAAACACAGGGAAAACTCAAATCCTGACATTGTCATACATTTGAAAATCATGTAAGACTGAAAAAGCCTATAGTGTGTGGCGGGCTTTAGGGTAGTTATGTTTATATATTTCATCAGGGTTTTCTCAAATTTGGAAATTATTGGTAATCGCCATGACGACTAGAAGGAAAATCTTTTTTTCTCAAACTTCTTGTGCATCTTGAAATGCACTTACTTTCTGTATCTATGCTGTTTGCGTCTATGGAGACTAGAGGTATTGTTGTGTCTGGGGTTTAAAAGCCCTTTATCACACAACACTGACTCTTGTGAGCTTTAAGTCATGTTTTAAATATGTTACCTCCTCAAAAACAGACCTGGAGTTGTGTTTTGTTTCATTCACACATGTTTGTGTAACACTTTATTATTAGTCTGTCCACATCTCCAAAGCTCAAAATGCTCTGTTCCACCTTGTGATGTCATGAAGTGGTATTTTTTAAGTTAACAGCTCCTTTTACCTTTAGTTCAGTAGAAATTAGCAATTCCAGAGGTGAAATCATCCAATTGTGAAGGTGTATGGAGTTTAAAAACACAGTGGAGCACTTCCTGTATCACCACATGACATCACAAGGTGTAACTGAGTGTTTTCTGTTTGAGAGAAGAACTCAGCCAAAATATGCAGGATTTGTGTGTTAAACATGTGTGAATGAAACAAAACACAACTTTACGTTTGAGTCTCGGTTGGGACTGTGTTCTATTTCCAGACTGGACGAGGCCTTTTTTGTAGCAATGTTTCCCTCATGTCTTCTGGGTCTAACTGAAATATAGGGTCACCTGTCAAACTGAGAATATCTTGACTTTTCATATGTTTATCCATGTTCTAGTTGTTTCTTCTCATTGAGCCTCTGAAGTTGTATTTGGAGTGATTCATGTTTGAGTAATCTTTAATCCATTATTTTTGCCATTTTGCCAATCTGCCCCCGTTTAACCTCCACCAGTACACGCCCACTGTGATGTACACTCCCACTGTGACACGCCCACTGTGACGTACACGCTTTCACTTTTATTTTCTTTGGTATCGGTAATACTCGCAGGATTCGGCAGTGTCGCCATTTTGGTACTAATGTGTTGCTCTAGTGTGATGTGCAGCTGTCCATAGGGGGTGCCGACAGTACGCAGCGGTTTGTCGTTATGACGTTTACGGCGATGTCAGCTCCCATTGGACACCGCAGTTTTCTAACAGATGAGAGATAAGAACCATAGAGACACAAGCACAATAGGGTGGATTTACGTTTTGGAGCTGTAGCCTTACGCACACAGTTTGTACTTTCTTCTATCAAACGCCTCTTCTCTTGTCTCTCTTCTTTGTTGTTTATGCTCTTCTTCCCTGTCTCTCCTCCTCCTCTTGAAGCAAAGGGTTTGTGTCCCCCCTGCATGTCCCCACAGCCGTCTCCCTTTCTAAAGCGTTAGACATGGATGCCTTCTCTGCAGGGCTCTGTGTGATATGTTTGATATATTAGGTTGTTATTCAGTCCAACTATATATCAAACATATTCCTACAGTGTCCCGCCCTGTCTCCAGCCTCGTGTCCTGTCTCCAGCCTCGTGTCCTGTCTCCAGCCTCATGTCCTGTCTCCAGCCTCGGGCCCCCCCCCCTCCCGTCTCCAGCCTCGTGTCCTGTCTCCAGCCTCGTGTCCCTGTCTCCAGCCTCGTGTCCCTGTCTCCAGCCTCGTGTCCCTGTCTTCAGCCTCGTGTTCTGTCCCCAGCCTCGTGTCCCACCCTGTCTCCAGCCTCGTGTCCCACCTTATTGCCAGCCTCATGTCCTGTGTCCAGCCTTATGTCCCTGTCTCCAGCCTGGTGTCCTGTCTCCAGCCTGGTATCCTGTCTCAAGGATCATGTCCCGTCCTGTCTCCAGCCTCGTTTCCCGTCCTGTCTCCAACCTCGTGTCCTGCCCTGTCTCCAGGCTCGAGTCCCTCTCTCCAGCCCCGTGTCCCACCCCGTCTCCAGCCCCATGTCCTGCCCTGTCTCCAGCCTCGTGTTCCTCTGCGTTGTGCAGTTCCATGTTGTGGGGGTCATGTGTAGGTCACATGTAGGTCTCAATGGTTCACATGTAGGTCATGTGGTTGTCTTATTGATCTTTGCAGCTGATTCTCTGGGGGTGTGATGCATTTCTCCATCTGAGGCTTTGTTAGACTTTGATGAGTTTCATTTTAACACAATCTGACCAGACTTAGTTGGAGCTACAGCAGGTAGGCTGATTTGTGCTGCTGAACATGACCCTCTCAAATAACATTAGAGTCACAAGTTAGCTAGCATTAGCCAACAGTTTTTCAGTTGGTCATGCTCACCTTTTTGTTGAAAATGTGCTGTTTAAATCCATTTTGTTTAGTTTTTTTCTTGAATTTTCAGACTAGCTCAAAAGCTGTTTGGCTAATGTGTGGATTGTGTCTCCATGGTAACTGCTGAACAATCGGCCATACCCATACAAGTAAAACACCCCCAGCGTGACGTCACTGCAAAGTATCAATAACCTGAAGGTTGATGGTCGTATTCCAGCTCTGACATACTGTAGGGCATACTGTTGTGTGTGAGACATATAAACCTAACCTGTGTTTGTCAGTAAGCCCCTGGGCAGCTGTGTTTAGCTCAACTGAAACTGAGGAGTGAGTAATGAATGTCTAAATCAGGTCTTTATAAAATGATGCCTGATGCTGTGGTCTCCAGAGTAAGTGAGGAAACATTTGAAGAGTTCATCTGGAAAAACAGAAGCCTTACAGTTTCTTTTTGTGTAGCACTTTTTTTCAAAAGCCATAACTATTTTAGTAAAATAAAAATATAATTCCATCACCTCTTAACAAAATCCTCTCGCTCAATCCATTATTAAGGTCTAGGTTCAGGAACAGTCTGTGCTCAAAGAATGAGGTCAGCTGACACCTGAATATACTGAATGACCAGGTTATTCCATCAATGGATTTTTTTCTTCTTGAGAGGGGTTGGACTCTCCATTTCTCTGGCGTTGCCCGCGGGGAGCGGCGGCGAGCTGGTGTGGGCTTGCTCATTGCCCCACAGCTCAGCCGCTGCGTGTTGGGGTTCACTCCGGTGAACGAGAGGGTCGCGTCCCTGCGCCTTCGGGTCGGGGACAGGTCTCTCACTGTTGTGTCGGCCTACGGGCCAAACAGCAGTGCAGAGTACCCGGCCTTCTTGGAGTCCCTGGGAGGGGTACTAGACAGTGCACCAACCGGGGACTCCGTTGTTCTCCTGGGGGACTTCAACGCCCATGTGGGTAACGACAGTGACACTTGGAGGGGCGTGATTGGGAGGAACGGCCTCCCCGATCTGAACCCGAGTGGTGTTTTGTTATTGGACTTCTGTGCTAGTCACAGCTTGTCCATAACAAACACCATGTTCGAGCACAAGGGTGTCCATCGGTGCACATGGCACCAGGACACTCTAGGTCGGAGGTCGATGATCGACTTTGTTGTCGTGTCATCTGACCTCCGACCGCGTGTCTTGGACACTCGGGTGAAGAGAGGGGCTGAGCTGTCAACTGATCACCACCTGGTGGTGAGTTGGATCCGCTGGCGGAGGAGGAAGCCGGACAGACCTGGCAGGCCCAAGCGTATTGTGAGGGTCTGCTGGGAACGTCTGGCGGAGCCCTCTGTCAGGGGGGTCTTCAACTCCCACCTCCGGGAGAGCTTCTCCCTGATCCCGGGGGAGGTTGGAGACATGGACTCCGAGTGGGCCATGTTCTCCACCTCTATTGTTGATGCGGCTGCTCGTAGCTGTGGTCGTAAGGTCTGTGGTGCTTGTCGCGGCGGCAATCCCCGAACCCGGGGGTGGACACCGGAAGTAAGGGATGCCGTCAAGCTGAAGAAGGAGTCCTATCGAGCCTTGTTGGCTCGTGGGACTCCTGAGGCAGCTGATGAGTACCGGCGGGCCAAGCGTGCCGCGGCTCGGGCAGTCGCAGAGGCAAAAACTCGGGGTTGGGAGGAGTTCGGGGAGGCCATGGAGGAGGACTATCGGACGGCCTCAAAGAGATTCTGGCAAACCGTCCGACGCCTCAGGAGGGGAAAGCAGTGCTTCACCAACACTGTTTACAGTGCGGGTGGAGAGCTGCTGACCTCGACTGGGGATGTTGTCGGGCGGTGGAAGGAATACTTTGAGGATCTCCTCAATCCCACTGTCACGTCTTCCGAGGAGGAAGCAGAAACTGGGGACCCAGGGGCGGACTCGTCCATCACCCTGGCTGAAGTCACTGAGGTGGTTGGCAAGCTCCTCGGTGGCAAGGCTCCGGGGGTGGATGAGATCCGTCCTGAGTACCTCAAGTCTCTGGATGTTGTGGGACTGTCTTGGCTGACACGTCTCTGCAACATCGCGTGGCGGTCGGGGACAGTACCTGTGGAATGGCAGACCGGGGTGGTGGTCCCTCTGTATAAGAAGGGGGACCGGAGGGTGTGTTCCAATTACAGGGGAATCACACTCCTCAGCCTTCCCGGTAAGGTCTATTCCAGGGTGCTGGAGAGGAGAATCCGACCGATAGTCGAACCTCGGATTCAGGAGGAGCAGTGTGGTTTTCGTCCTGGTCGTGGAACACTGGACCAGCTCTATACTCTCCATCGGGTCCTCGAGGGCTCATGGGAGTATGCCCAACCAGTCCACATGTGTTTTGTGGATCTGGAGAAGGCATTCGACCGTGTCCCTCGTGGTGTCCTTTGGGGGGTGCTCTGGGAGTATGGGGTCCGGGGCTCTTTGCAAAGGGCTGTCCGGTCCCTGTATGACCGGAGCAGGAGCTGTGTTCGCATTGCCGGCAGTAAGTCAGACCTGTTCCCAGTGCATGTTGGACTCCGCCAGGGCTGCCCTTTGTCACCGGTTCTGTTCATTATATTTATGGACAGAATTTCTAGGCGCAGCCAGGGGCCGGAGGGGGCCTGGTTTGGGAACCACAGGATTTCATCTCTGCTGTTTGCAGATGATGTTGTCCTGATGGCTTCTTCGAGCCAGGACCTGCAGCAGGCACTGGGGCAGTTTGCAGCCGAGTGTGAAGCGGCTGGGATGAGAATCAGCTCCTCCAAATCCGAGGCCATGGTTCTCGACCGGAAAAAGGTGGTTTGCTCTCTCCGGGTGGGTGGTGAGTCTCTGCCCCAAGTGGAGGAGTTCAAGTATCTCGGGGTCTTGTTCACGAGTGAGGGAAGGATGGAGCGTGAGATTGACAGGCGGATCGGTGCAGCGTCTGCAGTGATGCGGTCGCTGTATCGGTCCGTTGTGGTAAAGAAGGAGCTGAGCCGGAAGGCGAAGCTCTCGATTTACCGGTCAATCTACGTTCCTACCCTCACCTATGGTCATGAGCTTTGGGTAATGACCGAAAGGACAAGATCGCGGATACAAGCGGCTGAAATGGGTTTCCTCCGCAGAGTGGCCGGGCGCACCCTTAGGGATAGGGTGAGGAGCTCGGTCACACGGGAGGAGCTCGGAGTAGAGCCGCTGCTCCTACACGTTGAGAGGAACCAGCTGAGGTGGCTCGGGCATCTGCTCAGGATGCCTCCTGGACGCCTCCCTAGGGAGGTGTTCTGGGCATGTCCCACCGGGAGGAGGCCCCGGGGAAGACCCAGGACACGCTGGAGGGACTATGTCTCTCGGCTGGCCTGGGAACGCCTTGGGGTCCCACCGGAGGAGCTGGAGGACGTGTCCGGGGTGAGGGAAGTCTGGGAGTCCCTGCTTAGACTGCTGCCCCCGCGACCCGGCCCCGGATAAGCGGAAGAAAATGGATGGATGGATGGATGGATTTTTTTCTTCCCTGATGGCACGGGCATATTCCAAGATGACAATGCCAGGATTCATTGGGCTCAAATTGTGAAAGAGTAGTTCAGGAACATGAGACATCATTTTCACACATGGATTGTCCACCACAGAGTCCAGACCTTAACCCATTGAGAATCTTTGGGATGTGCTGGAGAAGGCTTTGTGCAGCGGTCAGACTCGACCATCATCAATGCAACATCTCAGTGAAAAATGTATGCAACACTGGATGGAAATAAATCGAAACAATGCCACAGCGAATGTGTGACTTAATCAAAGCTAAAAGCGGAACAACCAAATATTAGAGTGTGTGACCTTTTTTTGGTGGTGAATTTTTTGGACCAGGCAGTGTACAATGATGTAATAAGACTTTTTACGGGTCATATTTAGCCCAGAAAGTCTCAGAATGTTTGAACTTTTATTCATACAAAGTTCTGTTGTTACTTGAGAGAGAAATAACAGCTAAGTAACACATTTGGATCAGTTTTGTCTTATTTTATTTTTGTTTAAAGGAAGGCAAGGCAAGTGTATTTATAGATCACTCAAAGTAATTCAAAGTGCCTTACAGAATAAGAAAGACATTAAAATCACAATACAACAAATCAAAATATAAATAATCATCATAAAATGAACATTAAAAGAGAAGAGGCAGAATAAAACCCTTTCAGTCACATGCAGATAAACAGAACGGTTTGAGTCTGGATTTAAACATTGTCAAAGTAGAGGCCAGTCTCACATCTTCAGGAAGACTGAAGACTGTTTTAGCTGCACAAAGCTCAAATGCTGATTCTCTATAAAGTAAATAAATCCTGCTTTCAGTCTCTGCAGTTGTATCAGCCAATATCGATACTATACTTAAAGCCAGAATATTGAAATTGGTATTGGAACTGAAAAAGCTAGATTGGTGCTTCCCTGTATGAGATGTGGCAAATTTTCAAAACTGACATATATGTTTTTGCAAATGAACTCTTCATTTTAAAAGCACACAGACACACTTGTACGCAGGTGTTAGATAATAGTTTTTGTCTTGTCTGTTAAACTTCCTGTAACGACTTGAATCTCTTACTGTTGCCATCTGATTTTCCACAGGAGGCAGACGAGACTCTGAACTTTGAAGAACAGATCTTAGAAGCCGCAAAGTCCATCGCCGCAGCCACCAGCGCTTTAGTGAAGTCCGCCTCCGCCGCTCAGAGGGAGCTGGTGACACAAGGCCAGGTCAGGGTCTGCAGCCACTCCAGCTGCTTCTGTTCCAGTCGTTTATTTAGACCATTTAACCTTTAGACCGTTTAAACTGATATATTTGTTTGTATGAATGTACACTACCAGTCAGAAGTTTGGACACACCCTCTTATTTAGTTTTATTTTCTTTCTACAATTTTGTATACACACAGAAGACATTAAATATGAAGTAAGATATATGGAATTATGTTTAATGAATAACTCTAAACTCTACTAAATATATATATTTTTTTACATTTTATATTCAAACCTTCAAAGTTTCCACTCTTTGCTTTGTTGAAAAAAATACATGAAAAAAACATAGGCAAGGCAAGTCAAGCACAATTCGTACACAAAGTAATTCAAAGTGCTTTACAGAATAAGGACATTAAAATCACACAAATCAAAACATAAATAATCACAAATAATCATCATAAAATTAACATTAAAAAAGAAGAGTGCAGAATAAAAACCTTACATACATACAAACCCTTTTCTCAAACTGAAAACACTCACACACTGTTCCACCTTGTGATGTCATGTGGTTCTACAGGAAGTGCTCCATTGTGTTTTTAAACATTTTAAACATTTTCTCACATTTCTCTCTTGTTTAAACACTCTCAAAGTTCAAACCTTCATAGATAAAAAAAAATAAACACAGTATTATAGAATGAATCCAAATATTACACTGTACTGTAAATAAAAATGACAGCTTTTAGAAATACAGTAACAAATTTAATTGTAATGATCCACCTACAAGGTTGGACACATAAGATATGATTAATAGCCTCTTCGTCCTGGCGCCGCTCCGCTGTAATGTCTCCTAATGTTCTTTCTCCTGTAGTCACTGATCCACAAAGCTAAGGCAGACTCCATCCGCACGATGGTCTTGTAGCGCCAGTTTACAACGCTTTTTACTCCTTGTTAAAACTTATTGCTGCGGTCGTCCTTATGTTATTTTCCTCCTTCTTTTTGTGACAAACCGAATATTAATTTATTCTATAATGGTGCACTACAGCCGCATAAATTCTACCTTCCCTCAGCATGTCCAGAAGTCCAACTTTTTCTGCGATGGTCGGCATCTTCCTCGGCCTTTTGAGCATGGGTGCAGGTGCCTTTGCCGGTACAGAATGTTTCATCAACTTTGTGGGTTTTGTCGGGGAGAAAACTTGCAAACATACAGCTCTTCAGAGTCACACTGCAATCCAACGTTTATGTAAATTGGCTGAATGCATTCTGTATTGTACAAGAGACACAGCATGTCTCTTAGCCAATCAGGACGCAGAACACAATGCACGCTCGTACACTGTAAAAAAAAAAGCTTGCACAATTTTACAGAGAGACCGCAAAAGGTGAACCGCAATATAGCGAGGGACCACTGTATTTAAATAAATATTTTATGTTCAAATCCTTAAAGTTTCCATTCTTTGCTTTGTCGAAAAATATTTAGTTATTATTGAGTTAATTAACTTTTTTTTTTTACTATAATTTCATATATCTTACTTCATGTGTCTGATCTGAAAGTAGTAAAACAAAAAGAAAAAAACAAACACTGAACGAGAGGGTGTGTCCAAGCTTGAGACTGGTCATGTCTGTATGTATTCATGTATGTAACCATGTATGTATTCATGTATGTACATGTTTTGTTTCAGGTGGGATCGAACCAAGCGAACGCAGTGGAGGATGGCCAGTGGTCACAGGGACTCGTATCAGCTGTAAAATGATGCAATATTGAGTAAAACTAATCAAAGTTTTTTCTAGCTAAAGACTGGTAAACATGTTTATTTAACCGCAGGCTCGGATGGTCGCAGCCGCCACCAGTAACCTGTGTGAATCAGCCAACGCCTCAGTGCAGGGCCACGCCAGCGAAGAGAAACTCATCTGCTCCGCTAAACAAGTCGCTGCTTCCACGGCTCAGCTACTCGTGGCGTGTAAGGTGAAGGCCGACCAGGAATCCGAAGCTGTCAAAAGGCTCCAGGTTCGTAACAAAGTGAAATGAAAGAGTGGAGCGTGTCTCGGTGAGGTGTGCTGGGTTGTTATTCTGACAAATGCATCTCTGTGAAGGCTGCTGGGAATGCTGTGAAAAGAGCTTCAGACAACCTCGTGAAGGCGGCGCAGAAAGCGGCGTTTGACAAAAGCGAAGACGACAGTGTTGTTGTCAAGACCAAGTTTGTGGGAGGAATCGCTCAGGTAACAACGTACTCAGCTACTTTTGACTGTACCTCATCAGAAACAAGTGTTACTCTTCAATCGGTAACATTTGAATAAAAACATATTATGATAATTACCAGGGCTGATTAAGATTAAAATTTGAAATTAAATCAATGTTGCTGCCTCGCCGCAAACAGACCTAGAGTTGTGTTTTGTTTCATTCACACACGTTTAACACACAAACCCTGCATATTTAGGCTGAGTTCTTCTCTCAAACAGAAAACACTCTGTTCCACCTTGTGATGTCATGTGGTGATACAGGAAGTGCTCCACTGTGTTTTTAAACTCCACACACCTTCACTAGAATCATTTAGATCATTTCAGTCCTGGAATTACCAATCTCTACTAAACTAAAGGTAAAAGGAACTGTTAACCTGAAAAGTACTATGACACAAAATTAACTTGTAGCTTGTAGCTTTACGTCATAATGCTGTTACCTCATCAAAAACATACAGTTGTTAATTTGAAAATTGCCACTTCATGACATCACAAGGTGGAACAGAGCATTTTGAGCATTGGAGATGTAGACAGACTAATAATAAAGTGTTACTCAAACATGTGTGAATGAAACAAAACACAACTCCAGGTCTGTTTTTGAGGAGGGAACAGCATTAGAACATGACTTAAAGCTATAAGAGTTAATTTTGTGTCATAGTAGTTTTCAATGTAACCGTATTGTGGCAGATGCTATCGTCGCCGATAGACCGTGGTTACAGACTTTCCATTACCGTAACTCCGCAACCAATTGTGCTTCATGTAAAATCAAACCGTATCTCAAAACAGAGACATAGGGCTCTTTAAATATTTTACTGTCGGTAATCTGCTTACGTTGTCCCTCGAAGATGACCAATCAGAGCGCAGGTCAAAGGAAAAATTTGGGTGGATATGTAAAATAGAGGTAGTTGTGTGAAAAAATGCAGTACATTCTGATACTTCCTTTAACATGATTTTTATGGCTAAAAAGAAAGTCTAGGCGAGATATACTGGTCTATAATGTGCTCAGTCTTTAAAGGGTTAATAGCTTTTACCTTTTGTTCAGTACAGATTGATAATTCCAGGGCTGAAATCATGCAAATAATTCTTGTGAAGGTGTGTGGAGTTTAAAAACACAGTGCAGCACTTCTGTATTGACATCACATGACATCACAAGGTGGAACAAAGTGTTTTCCGTTTGAGAGAACTGCCTAAATGCAGGGTTTGTGTGTTAAACATGTGTGAATGAAACAAAACACAACTCCAGGTCTGTTTGTGATGAGGAAACAACATTAGAACAATCAGAGAATAGGGTAATATGGGCCCTTTAAGGTAATATGGGCTCATTAACAACCCGCTCACATTGGACCCTATTTTCCTCAGATCATCGCGGCTCAGGAGGAGATGCTGAGGAAAGAACGGGAGCTGGAGGAGGCTCGGAAGAAGCTGGCTCAGATCCGACAGCAGCAGTACAAGTTCCTGCCCAGTGAGCTCCGAGAGGACCAAGGATGAACAAACGCTAAGGACAGCATATGCGATAATAAGTCAGCTCTTTGCAATGGCATTTCTGCAGTTTGGACACAGCAGACATGAAACGAATGCAAAAGTGATATATTGTCAGGAATGAATGTTTAGAAGTGAATAGAAACAGAGATGTAAACAGAAGGAGGCATATAAGGTAAGGCTTGCATGTGAAATAATATCTATACATATCAAAGCAGCTACTAACCAAGAACAAGTGCTTTTAAATGGAGGGCCGGGGGAGTGTGTAGGATATTCTGAATATAGAAGTATAATTATAATGTAACTGACTTTCAAATACACATACCCAACTCTGTACTTGTTTTTATGGTAATAGTCTATAACACTATTATAACTCCCACAAACCAACACTGCAAAGCTCCTCAGAGTAGGCCTGTCACTGTAGCGCATTTTGAAGTTCGATACATCACTGAATGAAATACAGACAATAAACGATAATATTGAAACTAATTTATGCCACTGACACAAAAACCCAAGAGCAGATTTAAACCCATACACTGTATATATATATATATTATAACCCTGAAAACCCTCAGTCTTTTCAGCAGGTCTCAGACAATAATAAAAAATACTTTTACTTTTCAGTTCTGTTCAAAAATGTAGTGGAGTAGAAAGTACAGATACTGCTCTCAAATGCAGTGAAGTTAAAGTAAAAAGTGTCCACTTTAAAATGTACTTAAGTAAAGTACAAATACCTACAAATCTTAATTAAGTACAGCACGTACAACACGTTGATATAGTCAGTTATCGTGACAGGCCTACCTTTCAGAATTTAGAAGGTAAGTAAAGATCTGCGATAGATTTGCAAGACTAGTCGACAACCACTGTAGTGTAGACGTGTACTTTGAACCAGGCACTGGTAATGAAATGTGAATCTGATGGTGCAATATTGTTCTATGAGTGTGTGTTTTTTTTTTCATTTGAGCTTTAAAAGAAAAAATATAAAATCTGTCAATCTTCTTCAGATTACTGGACACTGGACACTTATATCTATCTGAAGAGAGGAGCTAACTACACTGAAACTGAAAACGCCTGTTGTTTACAGTTTCTGTTTGAAGGCTAGATCTATTGAGCTACACTAAGTGTGCCCTAGCCCTAATGTTTTCTTTATTTTGATTTGGGTCTGAGGATGGAGTAAATAGGAGATAGATAATGTCTAAGGCCCCATTCCTGTTCAAGGAAGGATTGTCTTTCCTAACAAAAATTACTTCTTTAACTCCTCAAACCATTTCTTTTCTTTGGCTAAGATATTTACCTCACTACCACGCTAGCCAGGATGCTAATAGGTGTGAAGTCACTAATTATTGGCCTGAATGACTATTACAATAAGTATGACTCAGGTACAGTGCACACTTAGTGTAACTCAATAGACCTAGCCTACAAACAGAAACTGTAAACAATGGGTGTTTTCAGTTTCAGTGTAGTTAGCCCCTTCTTTTAGACAGATATAAGGGCGTGTCCAGCAGCAATCTGACCAGAACTGAAGATGAGCAGCCAGACAACTTCACTCCTATAACTTTTTGTCTAGTGACAGATTTGATATGTTTCTTTTGTTTTGGATCAGACCTGGATGACTGAGGGATTACACAGATATTTAAGCTTTAGGTCAAACAGTGAGTATTTGCAATGGAGGATTACTTTAAAGACAGTGGCCATGTTCCAGGTCACACATTCTCCACAAGTTTGTATGAAGTATTAATGAGTACCAGAACTGTACTTCCATGGGTGTTTAATATATCCGCTGCTTACTTCACAATACACAGCCTGTATATGAGTTGTGATGTCTTTGGTAGCCATATTAGTTTTATGTAAATAGACTGGTGTATCCACAAAACAATGAAGAAAGCTTCCACTACGATCACTCTAACGCCCTTTATAACACGGGAGCCGATGTACTACACCGTGTGAAATATTTAAAGGTACTCTGTTGTAATGATGTTGAAGTACTGGGTATGTATTTGAGTGTAAAGGCTCCGTCTACTAGTGCCTTACCTGAGTCTGCACTGAGAGCCTGCAGTGGGTGGGGCAAGGGCGAACTGCAAACAACAAATCAAAAATGAACCCTCATGAGAATAAGAGGACAAAATCATAGTGTAGAATTTTTTCTCTTTTATAAAATCATGTGTTTTAAAACGTGACCATAACATACACTGCAACAAAGGAATATCTAGAATTTTGAGAATTTTAAATCAGACCTATTCTGGAAAATTGACTTTTCAGAGCGTTTGGCCATGTTCTAGTTGTTTCTTCTCACCGAGCCTCTGAAGTTGTATTTGGATTTGAATGTTTCAGTAATCTTTAATCAACTATTTTCAAGATGCCATTTTGACAATCTATCCTGGTACAAGCCCACTGTGGCATACACACCCACTGTAACGTACACACTTCCTTCTTGGTGATACTCGTAGGATTCAGCAGCATCACATAGCCATTTTGGTACAAATGAAAAGAAATGAGCTGCTCTAGTGTGATGTGCAGCTATCCATAGGGGGCGCCGACAGCATGTGGCACTTTGTTGTGATGACATTTACGACAGCGTCAGCTCCCATTGGACACTGCAGTTTTCTAAGGCGGAAATTAAATGCGCAAATTATAACATAATGATCCACGAGTGTCAGAGGTTATAACTATAGAGACACACAAGAACAATAGGTCTGATTTAAAGTTGCATTGTGTACATTTTCTGACAGAATTATGCCATCTGCTTGTCTCCATGGAGATGCTATTGCCTGGGTTGTTGCACAGTATGGCATTCAACGCATCTATCTTATATTTATTTAATTACTAACTTTACTAATTACTAATTTTTAAAACTGGAAATTTTCTGGCAAAACATACATTTTTGTGAGCGGTCTCTCCACAGACCAGAACTGTAACTTGATAGATTGATAGCGCTATGATAGGTTTAATGCCACACCCTGGAACATGCTAGGCAAAGCAGCAACATATCTTTAGAGACAAGCAGGTCTATCAGAAAAGCTTCACAGTGCACCTTTAATTTAAGTAGTGTTTCGAGTCAGTTATATTTATTTATTTGACAGATGATATACTGCTTCTAACTGCTAGCTAACTTAAACGCCGAGGGGTTCAAATTACGCTTAATTGGGACATATATTTTCTTACTGTAAATTATTGTGAAACTGTAAAGAGTTTCTTCAGGTTCACTCTTAAATATTCTCAGTTCTATTCTAGATATTCCATTTTGCGTAACAAACCTGCTAACACTCTAACAAAGCAACCTGTGCTTGTTCCTGATTGGCCAGACGAGGTTCCACTCCCTTTTGTAAGTTTATATGTTTGCTCGTTTGTTTCATTGCTTTTCGAATGTTGTGATTTGCCCACTCGAGGGTCCATAACTGAAAACGCTTTGAGCATGTGTGGTTTGTAGAGTGATCCAGCTAACCCCCATTAGCTCCATTATAACTCCTTTAGTACATGTTACGTGAATGTGAGACCGGTCACGAGTAGTCACTAGAAGCTCTGCGTGTTGTTCTTGCTTTTTCTCACTTGATGATGATGTATGTATGATATTTATCTGGTGACAAAAGTATTTTTTGTATAAACTCAAAATAAAAAAATGAGGAAAAAAAGACTTGGTTCCAGATTTGTATTAATGAATTTTGAATGGCCAAATATCAGGTCGATTTTAATGTACAGCTTCTTCTAGTGTTTGAAAGCAGAACGTTTTGCGAAAAACACATTAGAAAGATTGTTTCATAAAATTTTAATTCAGTTTTGATCTGCACCATTATGTCTGTGCACTGGTATATTTCCCATATAACTTTATTTTAACACAATTTTACCATAAAGAACTGGAACTACAACAGGTGAGCTGATTTGTGCTGTTAAACAAGTCCCTTTCAAATAATATTATAGTGGTCCTTCGTTTATCATGGGGGTTAAGTTATAAAAATAACCCGCAATAAGGCTGTAAACCCCTCACCACACACTTTATACACTTTTCTCAGACAGCCATTAACATTTTCTCACATTTCTCTCTTGTTTAATTCATTAATAGTGACTCTCGTGTACTTCACAGTTCCTCTGACTGTGCCTCTTCATCCTGGCGTCGCTCCGCTGTAGTGTCGATCCAACATTTATGTAAATTTGTCTGAACACATTCTGTACTGTACAGGAGACACGGCACGGAGGAGACTGATTGACAATGGTCTACAGTCCCTCAGCCAATCAGGACACAGAACACAATGCACGTTCAGGCACTGTAAAACAGCGTGTAGAATTACACTAAAAAAATCTGCACAACAGCGAAACCACGAAAGGTGAACCGCGATATAGAGAAGGACTACTGTAAAGTCACAAGCTAGCTAGCATCAACCAACAGTTTTTCAGTCGTTCACTCTCACTCTCACCTTTTTGTTGAAAACATAGTCTGTTTATATAAACGGACATAGCTAACCTGCTAGCCTCCGCGTTCCAAAGGAAGAGATCATGGACGCGCTTCCAGCTCCATCGACTCTGGCTCCAATTCACTTTAGATTGTAAAACTGTGTCCCCTCTCTCTGTAACTGCTGCTGTCAGACTTGTCATTTTGGTCTTAAAATCGTATTAAAATCGTATTAACGCCTCTAGCAAAATAAAAACTCTAGGATTATGTATTGTGTCCACAACTTAAGATATGAACATTAATAACAGGCAAATCAGGCGCTTTCTTTCCCCAAGGTTGCTCCTGCTAGCATTAGCAACAGGTTTAATTGACAGCGTTACTAAATGCCCACTCCCTGCCAAACCAGCAATGCAGGCAGGAAGGGGCGTTACCTTCAACAGATTCTCTCCAGATTGGCTCTTCAGTTGCTATGATACTTGCGGACGGAATTCCAAATATGAAACTTTGCTCCAAATTGGCTGCTGTAACTGCTAGCCTTGATGAGCTTCATTTGACTGGAGCTGAACGCTGTGCATGACGTCACATTCACTTAGTCCATTTCTTTATACAGTCTGTGGTTGAAAATCAAACTCCTAAACAGGACCATGAACTCTCATATCAATCACAGCAGGCTCCTGAAAAAGCGCTGTCTGAATCCATTTTGTATTTTTTCTTGGGTTTTGAGATTATTTAAAAAACTTTTTCTAACAGTGTTTACTAAGAGCACTGGAAAACACTGCTTATTAAGATACACATTAGCATTACATAATGAACAACGGTTAACTGAATGAATTCTGAAAAGTTGTGTGGCACCAGTCCAGACCACACAGAAGGACTATGGACTATATATACAGTCTATGGGAAGAGCCGACTCACCAAGCATGTAGCTCCACATTTCCACCAGCAGATGTCAGTGTAGTTTTGTTATGTTTTGTCTGCTTTTCTCCACGTTCCCAGAAAACGCTGCTCTAATGGAAAAACTTGTCTGTCTGACTCCAAATAAGGCCACAGTGGATGTGCTGTTCCCTTCTGTTTCTCAGGTCAAACGCTTCACTGAACTTGGCTCTATGCATCAAACTCTCTCATAGTTTTACTCTTTGGGAGAATAGGCCCTCATAGTATATAAACGAAGTTATCTGTGCTATATGCAACAGTGTTTAGCTCATTACAGCAGAACATTTACTCTCTGATTTGAGCAAAAACAGCTGTTTCTTCTCGTGTCGCTCTCCCTGCTCTGATGTTGAAGCTTGATATGAGGAGGGTTTCCTGAGTCGCATCACATGACTATTTTAGGTCAGCATAGTCCAAGCTTTCAGCTCCAGACCATGTGCTCAGGCAGAAACTTTACTAAAGGCCACAGTCTCCAGTGTTGTGTAATTCAGCTGAATAAACGATGGTGTAGGGGCCACTGGTGGTACATACCTCTTGTGTGAGGACGGCTTAATCTTAGAAGTGTCATTTGTCTTTAAAGGTCCAATATTACACACAAATGACTCTTGTGAGATTTAAGATGTGTGTTAAAATGTTGTTACCTCATCAAAAACAGACCTGGAGTTGTATTTTGTTTCATTCACACACGTTTGAGTAACACTTTATTATTAGTCTGTCTACATCTCCAAAGCTCCAAATGCTCTGTTACACCTTGTGATGTCATGAAGTGGTAGTTTTCAAGTTAACATCTACCCGTCTCGTAGTTCAGTAGAGATTGGTAATTCCAAGGCTGAAATGATCCAAATGATTCTAGTAAAGATGTGTGGAGTTTAAAAACAATTTTCTGTAGCACTTCACAACAAGGAACCACTCACCCATTCATTCATACACCAGTGTACGCAGACACTGAGACATGAGGTGGGTTAAGTGTCTTGCCCAAGGACACAACAACAGCATTCATCTGTGTGAGCTAGAATCACACCACCAACCTATGGATCAGTGGATCTGACCGCTCAACCAATGATTGAACCAATGTTTATGTCGAGAGCAGGATTTGAACCACCAGCCTTCGGATCAGTGGACAAACACTCTACCAACTGAGCTACTGTTGCCCCCAATATGCAGGGTTTGTGTGTTTAACATGTGTGAATGAAACAAAACACAACTCCAGGTCTGTGATGAGGAAACAACATTAGAACACAGATCAGAGAATAGTGTAATGGACTTTTAAATGACTAAAGTGGAATTTGGGGACTGTGGCCCACAAAACATTGTTGATATCTGTGTCTCACCCAGAGACTGTTTATATAAATGGACATAGCTAACCTGCTAGCCGCCGTGTTCCAAATAGGAAGTTATAATTATCACCTCTGGCTCCAATTTACTTTACATTGAAAAATTGTCGCTATGGTTTCCATCGGGTGCTTTTTTTCCCCGAGATCACTCCCTCTAGTGGGAAGAGCCACATTGGCTCTTTGTTTGCTGTGATACTCATGGACAGAGTTTCAAATATAGAACTCGGCTTCAAATTGGCCGCTATAACCGCTCTAGCCTTGATGAGCTTCATTTGACTGGAGCTGAACGCTGTGGGTGACGTCACACTCACGTAGCCCATTTCTTTATACTGCGTGTGGTCTCAGCCTTGTCTGTCTCTCATTGTCTTGTCTTTAGCCCATATTTAGCCATAAGCCCATATTCATAAACACATAAATAGATGGATATTTAGGCAGGTTGTTCAGGTTTCACTGTTTTTAGGTTGACAAGTTCCACAATGTGTCCACAGAATCTGATTTGTGGCCCTCTGCAGTGTTTTAGAGTTTTATTCAAAAACAAAACTGTAGGATGTAATGGAGATGCTTTACCCTAAGAACAGCCCCACTCTCAGAACAGTCTCACACGTCTTACAGTTTTCTATTGGAGACATATTCTGGATGTGTTGTGAACATACAGACAGTGGTCCTGATGCGCTGCAGAGCCTTATATGGACTCGTACAGAAAGTAAACACACACCAGTCAGTGGCACCAGCACACAAATATTTAACAAGGCCGTGCACGTGCTCAGTGCGTGCTGTCACTGAGAGAATGAGGAAGCAGCAGAGAGTTTAATGGCCATGGCAGAGAAACAACTTTTACTTTTATCAAAGCTGCCTCTTGTTCAGGGCTGTCACTCACTCAAGAGCAGATATCCTCAGATCTGTCTCACTATTAAAGCCTTCTGTTGGGACTTTGCAACTCATCAACATTCCCTGTGGGTGTGATGCTAACTGTTGGCACTGTTCTGTCTGAAGCTCTGTTAAACTTTAATCTGATCTTTTACCACAACCTGACCAGAAAGAACTGACTTAGCTTGAACTATAATAGGTGAGCTGATTTGTGCTGTTAAACAAGTTCCTCTCACATTCAATCACAATCACATTAGCCAACAGTTTTTCAGTTAGCCACTTTCACCTTTTTGTTGAAAATCAAACTCCTAAACAGGACCAAGAACGCTCGTGTTGATCACAGGCTGCTGGGCATGTGCTGTTTAAATCCATTTTGTATTTTGCTTGAGTTTCAGACAGTCTTAAAACTCATTTGGCAGTATTTGCTAATGTGTGCATTGTGTATCCATGGTAACTGCTGAATATTCCACCACAGAGATACATGTAGAACATCCCCAGACACAGTCGGCCTGAACTACAGCACTGGCTGATCTCAGTGGTGTGTTCACAGTCAGTGATTTACAGAATTGATGTACTCGATGACAGATTTTTCCTTCATCAGCCTCCACTTCAGTCTAGTCCACTCTCTCTGAACAGGCGTCTGCTCTGGCCTCGTCTGTGACCACCTGCACCTGAGGAATGTGACCTTCACCACAGAACCCTTCCATTCTGATCATGTCTTTATCCCATTCAATTCAAGTGTATTTCTATAGCACATTTAAAACAACTTGGGCTGACCAAAGAGCTTCACATAAAAGTCAACACAAAACACATATAAAGATAACACAATACCAGGGGCGGTGCCAGGAGAAGGGGAAGGGGGGGCTTGAGGGGGCACTAGCCTCCCCTAGGTCAGTGCTCCCTCATAGCTCCGCCAAAGACTTTTGACTCAATTCATAGCACATCCAGTTTGACTAAAAATGTTGTTCAAAATGAGAAAAAGCTGATATGAATAAAAAAATTTCATATTAGCTTTTATAAATCACCACAGGGCAAACTACATTTAAACTTAAAATAGCAAAGCATGGCGATGGGGGACCCTCCATAGTTAATAGGGTATGGATATATTTTATATATATATATATATATATATATATATATATATATATATATATATATAATATATATATATATATATATATATATATATATATATATATACAAATATATCCATACCCTATTAACGTATGGAGGTCCCCCATCGCCATGCTTTGCTATTTAAGTTTAAATGTAGTTTGCCCCTGTGGTGATTTATAAAAGCTAATATGAAATTTTTTTTATTCATATCAGCTTTTTCTCATTTTGAACAACATTTTTAGTCAAAACTGGATTGCTAATGGAAATTGAGTCAAAAGTCTTTGGCGGAGCTATGAGGGGAGCACTGACCTAGGGGAGGCTAGTGCCCCCTCAAGCCCCCCCTTCCCCTTCTCCTGGCACCGCCCCTGGTATTGTGTTATCTTTATATGTGTTTTGTGTTGACTTTTATGTGAAGCTCTTTGGTCAGCCCAAGTTGTTTTAAATGTGCTATAGAAATACACTTGAATTGAATGGGATAAATGACATGATCAGAATGGAAGGGTTCTGTGGTGAAGGTCACATTTCCTCAGGTGCAGGGTGGTCACAGACGAGGCCAGAGCAGGACGCCTGTTCAGAGAGAGTGGACTAGACTGAAGTTGGAGGCTGATGAAGGAAAAATTCTGTCATCGAGTACATCAATTCTGTAAATCACTGACTGTGAACACACACTGAGATCAGGCCAGTGCTGTAGTTCAGGCCGACTGTGTCTGGGGATGTTCTACATGTATCTCTGTGGTGGAATATTCAGCAGTTACCATGGATACACAATGCACACATTAGCAAATACTGCCAAATGAGTTTTAAGACTGTCTGAAAACTCAAGCAAAAATACAAAATGGATTTAAACAGCACATGCCCAGCAGCCTGTGATCAACACGAGCGTTCTTGGTCCTGTTTAGGAGTTTGATTTGCAACAAAAGGTGAAAGTGGCTAACTGAAAAAACTGTTGGCTAATGTGATTGTAATTGAAATGTGAGAGGAACTTGTTTAACAGCAACAAATCAGCTCACCTATTATAGTTCAAGCTAAGTCAGTTCTTTCTGGTCAGGTTGTGGTAAAAGATCAGATTAAAAGTTTAAACATGAGCTTCAGACAGAACAGTGCCAACAGTTAGCATCACACCCACAGGGAATGTTGATGAGTTGCAAAGTCCCAACAGAAGGCTTTAATAGTGAGACAGGATCTGAGGATATCTGCTCTTGAGTGAGTGGACAGCCCTGAACAAGAGGCAGCTTGTGATAAAGAGTAAAAGTTGTTCTCTGCCATGGCCATTAAACTCTCTGCTGCTTCCTCATTCTCTCAGTGACAGCCACGCACTGAGCACGTGCACGGCCTTGTTAAATATTTGTGTGCTGGTGCCACTGACTGGTGTGTGTTTACTTTCTGTACGAGTCCATATAAGGCTCTGCAGCGCATCAGGACCACTGTCTGTATGTTCACAACACATCCAGAATATGTCTCCAATAGAAAACTGTAAGACGTGTGAGACTGTTCTGAGAGTGGGGCTGTTCTTAGGGTAAAGCATCTCCATTACATCCTACAGTTTTGTTTTTGGAATAAACTCTAAAACACTGCAGAGGGCCACAAATCAGATTCTGTGGACACATTGTGGAACTTGTCAACCTAAAAAACAGTGAAACCTGAACAACATGCCTAAATATCCATCTATTTATGTGTTTATGAATATGGGCTTATGGCTAAATATGGGCTAAAGACAAGACAATGAGAGACAGACAGAGGCTGAGACCACACGCAGTATAAAGAAATGGGCTACGTGAGTGTGACGTCACCCACAGCGTTCAGCTCCAGTCAAATGAAGCTCATCAAGGCTAGAGCGGTTTAGCGGCCAATTTGAAGCCGAGTTCTATATTTGAAACTCTGTCCATGAGTATCACAGCAAACAAAGAGCCAATGTGGCTCTTCCCACTAGAGGGAGTGATCTCGGGGAAAAAAAAGCACCCGATGGAAACCATAGCGACAATTTTTCAATGTAAAGTAAATTGGAGCCAGAGGTGATAATTATAACTTCCTATTTGGAACACGGCGGGCTAGCAGGTTAGCTAGTGTCCATTTATATAAACAGTCTCTGGGTGAGACACAGATATCAACAATGTTTTGTGGGCCACAGTCCCCAAATGCCACTTTAGTCATTTAAAAGTCCATTACACTATTCTCTGATCTGTGTTCTAATGTTGTTTCCTCATCACAGACCTGGAGTTGTGTTTTGTTTCATTCAGACACATGTTAAACACACAAACCCTGCAATATTGGGGGCAACAGTAGCTCAGTTGGTAGGAGTGTTTGTCCACTGATCTGAAGGCTGGTGGTTCAAATCCTGCTCTTGACATAAACATTGGTTCAATCATTGGTTGAGCGGTCAGATCCACTGATCCATAGGTTGGTGGTGTGATTCTAGCTCACACAGATGAATGCTGTTGTTGTGTCCTTGGGCAAGACACTTAACCCACCTCACATCTCAGTGTCTGTGTACACTGGTGTATGAATGAATGGGTGAGTGGTTCCTTGTTGTGAAGTGCTACAGAAAATTGTTTTTAAACTCCACACATCTTTACTATAATCATTTGGATCATTTCAGCCTTGGAATTACCAATCTCTAGCTGAACTACGAGACGGGTAGATGTTAACTTGAAAACTACCACTTCATGACATCACGAGGGTGTAACAGAGCAGTTGGAGCTTTGGAGATGTAGACAGACTAATAATAAAGTGTTACTCAAACATGTGTGAATGAAACAAACACAACTCCGGTCTGTTTTTGATGAGGTAACAACATTTTAACACACATCTTAAATCCTCACAAGAGTCATTTGTGTGTAATATTGGACCTTTAAAGACAAATGACACTTCTAAGATTGAGCCGTCCTCACACAAGAGTATGTACCACCAGTGGCCCCTACACCATCATTATTCAGCTGAATTACACAACACTGGAGACTGTGGCCTTTAGTAAAGTTTCTGCCTGAGCACATGGTCTGGAGCTGAAAGCTTGGACTATGCTGACCTAAAATAGTCATGTGATGCGACTCAGGAAAACCCTCCTCATATCAAGCTTCAACATCAGAGCAGGGGAGAGCGACACGAGAAGAAAACAGCTGTTTTTGCTCAAATCAGAGAGTAAATGTTCTGCTGTAATGAGCTAAACACTGTTGCATATAGCAAGAATAACTTCGTTTATATACTATGAGGGCCTATTCTCCCAAAGAGTAAAAACTATGAGAGAGTTTGATGCATAGAGCCAAGTTCAGTGAAGCGTTTGACCTGAGAAACAGAAGGGAACAGCACATACCACTGTGGCCTTATTTGGAGTCAGACAGACAAGTTTTTCCATTAGAGCAGCGTTTTCTGGGAACGTGGAGAAAAGCAGACAAAACATAACAAAACTACACTGACATCTGCTGGTGGAAATGTGGAGCTACATGCTTGGGTGAGTCGGCTCTTCCATAGACTGTATATATAGTCCATAGTCCTTCTGTGTGGTCTGGACTGGTGCCACACAACTTTTCAGAATTCATTCAGTTTAACCGTTGTTCATTATGTAATGCTAATGTGTATCTTAATAAGCAGTGTTTTCCAGTGCTCTTAGTAAACACTGTTAGAAAAAGTTTTTTAAATAATCTCAAAACCCAAGAAAAAATACAAAATGGATTCAGACAGCGCTTTTTTCAGGAGCCTGCTGTGATTGATATGAGAGTTCATGGTCCTGTTTAGGAAGTTTGATTTTCAACCACAGACTGTATAATAAGAAATGGACTAAGTGAATGTGACATCATGCACAGCATTCGGCTCCAGTCAAATGAAGCTCATCAAGGGCTAGCAGTTATAGCAGCCAATTTGGAGGCAGAGTTTCATATTTGGAATTCCGTCCGCAAGTATCATAGCAAACTGAGAGAGCCAATCTGGAGAGAATCTGTTGAAGGTAACGCCCCTTCTGCCTGCATTGCTGGTTTGGCAGGGAGTGGGCATTTAGTAACGCTGTCAATTAAACCTGTTGCTAATGCTAGCAGGAGCAACCTTGGGGAAAGAAAGCGCCTGATTTGCCTGTTATTAATGTTCATATCTTAAGTTGTGGACACAATACATAATCCTGGAGTTTTTAATTTGCTAGAGGCGTTAATACGATTTAATACGATTTTAAGACCAAATGACAAGTCTGACAGCAGCAGTTACAGAGAGAGGGGACACAGTTTTCTAATCTAAAGTGAATTGGAGCCAGAGTCGATGGAGCTGGAAGCGCGTCCATGATCTCTTCCTTTGGAACGCGGAGGCTAGCAGGTTAGCTATGTCCGTTTATATAAACAGACTATGTTTTCAACAAAAAGGTGAGAGTGAGAGTGAACGACTGAAAAACTGTTGGTTGATGCTAGCTAGCTTGTGACTTTACAGTAGTCCTTCTCTATATCGCGGTTCACCTTTCGTGGTTTCCGCTGTTGTGCAGATTTTTTTAGTGTAATTCTACACGCTGTTTTACAGTGCCTGAACGTGCATTGTGTTCTGTGTCCTGATTGGCTGAGGGACTGTAGACCATTGTCCATCAGTCTCCTCCGTGCCGTGTCTCCTGTACAGTACAGAAGTGTGTTCAGACAAATTTACATAAATGTTGGATCGACACTAGCAGTGGAGGCGACGCCAGGATGAAGAGGCACGGTCAGAGAGTCACTATTAATGAATTAAACAAGAGAGAAATGTAGAGAACAATGTTAATGGCTGTCTGAGAAAAAGTGTATAAAGTGTGTGGTGAGGGGTTTACAGCCTTATTGCGGGTTATTTTTATAACTTAAGCCCCCATGATAACGAAGGACCACTATAATATTATTTGAAAGGGACTTGTTTAACAGCACAAATCAGCTCACCTGTTGTAGTTCCAGTTCTTTATGGTAAAATTGTGTTAAAATAAAGTTATATGGGAAATATACCAGTGCACAGACATAATGGTGCAGATCAAAACTGAATTAAAATTTTATGAAACAATCTTTCTATTGTGTTTTTCGGCCAAACATTCTGCTTTGAAACACTAGAAGAAGCTGTACATTAAAATCGACCTGATATTTGGCCATTCAAAATTCATTAATACAAATCTGGAACCAAGTCTTTTTTTCCTCATTTTTTATTTTGAGTTTATACAAAAAATACTTTTGTCACCAGATAAATATCATACATACATCATCATCAAGTGAGAAAAAGCAAGAACAACACGCAGAGCTTCTAGTGACTACTCAGGTGACCGGTCTCACATTCACGTAACATGTACTAAGGAGTTATAATGGAGCTAATGGGGGTTAGCTGGATCACTCTACAAACCACACATGCTCAAAGCGTTTTCAGTTATGGACCCTCGAGTGGGCCAAATCACAACATTCGAAAAGCAATGAAACAAACGAGCAAACATATAAACTTACAAAAGGGAGTGGAACCTCGTCTGGCCAATCAGGAACAAGCACAGGTTGCTTTGTTAGAGTGTTAGCAGGTTTGTTACGCAAAATGGAATATCTAGAATAGAACTGAGAATATTTAAGAGTGAACCTGAAAGAAACTCTTTACAGTTTCACAATAATTTACAGTAAGAAAATATATGTCCCAAATTAAGCGTAATTTGAACCCCTCAGCGTTTAAGTTAGCTAGCAGTTAGAAGCAGTATATCATCTGTCAAATAAATAAATATAACTGACTCGAAACACTACTTAAATTAAAGGTGCACTGTGAAGCTTTTCTGATAGACCTGCTTGTCTCTAAAGATATGTTGCTGCTTTGCCTAGCATGTTCCAGGGTGTGGCATTAAACCTATCATAGCGCTATCAATCTATCAAGTTACAGTTCTGGTCTGTGGAGAGACCGCTCACAAAAATGTATGTTTTGCCAGAAAATTTCCAGTTTTAAAAATTAGTAATTAGTAAAGTTAGTAATTAAATAAATATAAGATAGATGCGTTGAATGCCATACTGTGCAACAACCCAGGCAATAGCATCTCCATGGAGACAAGCAGATGGCATAATTCTGTCAGAAAATGTACACAATGCAACTTTAAATCAGACCTATTGTTCTTGTGTGTCTCTATAGTTATAACCTCTGACACTCGTGGATCATTATGTTATAATTTGCGCATTTAATTTCCGCCTTAGAAAACTGCAGTGTCCAATGGGAGCTGACGCTGTCGTAAATGTCATCACAACAAAGTGCCACATGCTGTCGGCGCCCCCTATGGATAGCTGCACATCACACTAGAGCAGCTCATTTCTTTTCATTTGTACCAAAATGGCTATGTGATGCTGCTGAATCCTACGAGTATCACCAAGAAGGAAGTGTGTACGTTACAGTGGGTGTGTATGCCACAGTGGGCTTGTACCAGGATAGATTGTCAAAATGGCATCTTGAAAATAGTTGATTAAAGATTACTGAAACATTCAAATCCAAATACAACTTCAGAGGCTCGGTGAGAAGAAACAACTAGAACATGGCCAAACGCTCTGAAAAGTCAATTTTCCAGAATAGGTCTGATTTAAAATTCTCAAAATTCTAGATATTCCTTTGTTGCAGTGTATGTTATGGTCACGTTTTAAAACACATGATTTTATAAAAGAGAAAAAATTCTACACTATGATTTTGTCCTCTTATTCTCATGAGGGTTCATTTTGATTTGTTGTTTGCAGTTCGCCCTTGCCCCACCCACTGCAGGCTCTCAGTGCAGACTCAGGTAAGGCACTAGTAGACGGAGCCTTTACACTCAAATACATACCCAGTACTTCAACATCATTACAACAGAGTACCTTTAAATATTTCACACGGTGTAGTACATCGGCTCCCGCGTTATAAAGGGCGTTAGAGTGATCGTAGTGGAAGCTTTCTTCATTGTTTTGTGGATACACCAGTCTATTTACATAAAACTAATATGGCTACCAAAGACATCACAACTCATATACAGGCTGTGTATTGTGAAGTAAGCAGCGGATATATTAAACACCCATGGATGTACAGTTCTGGTACTCATTAATACTTCATACAAACTTGTGGAGAATGTGTGACCTGGAACATGGCCACTGTCTTTAAAGTAATCCTCCATTGCAAATACTCACTGTTTGACCTAAAGCTTAAATATCTGTGTAATCCCTCAGTCATCCAGGTCTGATCCAAAACAAAAGAAACATATCAAATCTGTCACTAGACAAAAAGTTATAGGAGTGAAGTTGTCTGGCTGCTCATCTTCAGTTCTGGTCAGATTGCTGCTGGACACGCCCTTATATCTGTCTAAAAGGAGGGGCTAACTACACTGAAACTGAAAACACCCATTGTTTACAGTTTCTGTTTGTAGGCTAGGTCTATTGAGTTACACTAAGTGTGCACTGTACCTGAGTCATACTTATTGTAATAGTCATTCAGGCCAATAATTAGTGACTTCACACCTATTAGCATCCTGGCTAGCGTGGTAGTGAGGTAAATATCTTAGCCAAAGAAAAGAAATGGTTTGAGGAGTTAAAGAAGTAATTTTTGTTAGGAAAGACAATCCTTCCTTGAACAGGAATGGGGCCTTAGACATTATCTATCTCCTATTTACTCCATCCTCAGACCCAAATCAAAAATAAAGAAAACATTAGGGCTAGGGCACACTTAGTGTAGCTCAATAGATCTAGCCTTCAAACAGAAACTGTAAACAACAGGCGTTTTCAGTTTCAGTGTAGTTAGCCCCTTCTTTTAGACAGATATAAGGGCGTGTCCAGCAGCAATCTGACCAGAACTGAAGATGAGCAGCCAGACAACTTCACTCCTATAACTTTTGTCTAGTGACAGATTTGATATGTTTCTTTTGTTTTGGATCAGACCTGGATGACTGAGGGATTACACAGATATTTAAGCTTTAGGTCAAACAGTGAGTATTTGCAATGGAGGATTACTTTAAAGACAGTGGCCATGTTCCAGGTCACACATTCTCCACAAGTTTGTATGAAGTATTAATGAGTACCAGAACTGTACTTCCATGGGTGTTTAATATATCCGCTGCTTACTTCACAATACACAGCCTGTATATGAGTTGTGATGTCTTTGGTAGCCATATTAGTTTTATGTAAATAGACTGGTGTATCCACAAAACAATGAAGAAAGCTTCCACTACGATCACTCTAACGCCCTTTATAACACGGGAGCCGATGTACTACACCGTGTGAAATATTTAAAGGTACTCTGTTGTAATGATGTTGAAGTACTGGGTATGTATTTGAGTGTAAAGGCTCCGTCTACTAGTGCCTTACCTGAGTCTGCACTGAGAGCCTGCAGTGGGTGGGGCAAGGGCGAAGGGCGAACTGCAAACAACAAATCAAAAATGAACCCTCATGAGAATAAGAGGACAAAATCATAGTGTAGAATTTTTTCTCTTTTATAAAAATCATGTGTTTTAAAACGTGACCATAACATACACTGCAACAAAGGAATATCTAGAATTTTGAGAATTTTAAATCAGACCTATTCTGGAAAATTGACTTTTCAGAGCGTTTGGCCATGTTCTAGTTGTTTCTTCTCACCGAGCCTCTGAAGTTGTATTTGGATTTGAATGTTTCAGTAATCTTTAATCAACTATTTTCAAGATGCCATTTTGACAATCTATCCTGGTACAAGCCCACTGTGGCATACACACCCACTGTAACGTACACACTTCCTTCTTGGTGATACTCGTAGGATTCAGCAGCATCACATAGCCATTTTGGTACAAATGAAAAGAAATGAGCTGCTCTAGTGTGATGTGCAGCTATCCATAGGGGGCGCCGACAGCATGTGGCACTTTGTTGTGATGACATTTACGACAGCGTCAGCTCCCATTGGACACTGCAGTTTTCTAAGGCGGAAATTAAATGCGCAAATTATAACATAATGATCCACGAGTGTCAGAGGTTATAACTATAGAGACACACAAGAACAATAGGTCTGATTTAAAGTTGCATTGTGTACATTTTCTGACAGAATTATGCCATCTGCTTGTCTCCATGGAGATGCTATTGCCTGGGTTGTTGCACAGTATGGCATTCAACGCATCTATCTTATATTTATTTAATTACTAACTTTACTAATTACTAATTTTTAAAACTGGAAATTTTCTGGCAAAACATACATTTTTGTGAGCGGTCTCTCCACAGACCAGAACTGTAACTTGATAGATTGATAGCGCTATGATAGGTTTAATGCCACACCCTGGAACATGCTAGGCAAAGCAGCAACATATCTTTAGAGACAAGCAGGTCTATCAGAAAAGCTTCACAGTGCACCTTTAATTTAAGTAGTGTTTCGAGTCAGTTATATTTATTTATTTGACAGATGATATACTGCTTCTAACTGCTAGCTAACTTAAACGCCGAGGGGTTCAAATTACGCTTAATTGGGACATATATTTTCTTACTGTAAATTATTGTGAAACTGTAAAGAGTTTCTTCAGGTTCACTCTTAAATATTCTCAGTTCTATTCTAGATATTCCATTTTGCGTAACAAACCTGCTAACACTCTAACAAAGCAACCTGTGCTTGTTCCTGATTGGCCAGACGAGGTTCCACTCCCTTTTGTAAGTTTATATGTTTGCTCGTTTGTTTCATTGCTTTTCGAATGTTGTGATTTGCCCACTCGAGGGTCCATAACTGAAAACGCTTTGAGCATGTGTGGTTTGTAGAGTGATCCAGCTAACCCCCATTAGCTCCATTATAACTCCTTTAGTACATGTTACGTGAATGTGAGACCGGTCACGAGTAGTCACTAGAAGCTCTGCGTGTTGTTCTTGCTTTTTCTCACTTGATGATGATGTATGTATGATTTATCTGGTGACAAAAGTATTTTTTGTATAAACTCAAAATAAAAAAATGAGGAAAAAAAGACTTGGTTCCAGATTTGTATTAATGAATTTTGAATGGCCAAATATCAGGTCGATTTTAATGTACAGCTTCTTCTAGTGTTTGAAAGCAGAACGTTTGCGAAAAACACATTAGAAAGATTGTTTCATAAAATTTTAATTCAGTTTTGATCTGCACCATTATGTCTGTGCACTGGTATATTTCCCATATAACTTTATTTTAACACAATTTTACCATAAAGAACTGGAACTACAACAGGTGAGCTGATTTGTGCTGTTAAACAAGTCCCTTTCAAATAATATTATAGTGGTCCTTCGTTTATCATGGGGGTTAAGTTATAAAAATAACCCGCAATAAGGCTGTAAACCCCTCACCACACACTTTATACACTTTTCTCAGACAGCCATTAACATTTTCTCACATTTCTCTCTTGTTTAATTCATTAATAGTGACTCTCTGACCGTGCCTCTTCATCCTGGCGTCGCTCCACTGTAGTGTCGATCCAACATTTATGTAAATTTGTCTGAACACATTCTGTACTGTACAGGAGACACGGCACGGAGGAGACTGATTGACAATGGTCTACAGTCCCTCAGCCAATCAGGACACAGAACACAATGCACGTTCAGGCACTGTAAAACAGCGTGTAGAATTACACTAAAAAAATCTGCACAACAGCGGAACCACGAAAGGTGAACCGCGATATAGAGAAGGACTACTGTAAAGTCACAAGCTAGCTAGCATCAACCAACAGTTTTTCAGTCGTTCACTCTCACTCTCACCTTTTTGTTGAAAACATAGTCTGTTTATATAAACGGACATAGCTAACCTGCTAGCCTCCGCGTTCCAAAGGAAGAGATCATGGACGCGCTTCCAGCTCCATCGACTCTGGCTCCAATTCACTTTAGATTAAAACTGTGTCCCCTCTCTCTGTAACTGCTGCTGTCAGACTTGTCATTTTGGTCTTAAAATCGTATTAAAATCGTATTAACGCCTCTAGCAAAATAAAAACTCTAGGATTATGTATTGTGTCCACAACTTAAGATATGAACATTAATAACAGGCAAATCAGGCGCTTTCTTTCCCCAAGGTTGCTCCTGCTAGCATTAGCAACAGGTTTAATTGACAGCGTTACTAAATGCCCACTCCCTG